>NW_021681215.1:17391-36786 GCF_001412515.2 Diachasma alloeum | reverse complement strand
TTTTTTTTTTATTAAAGATCTAGTTGTATAGAAATTCAAATAAATGATCCTCTTTCGCTCAAGACTTCATAATTCCTTCTCTCCCTCTCCTTTATGATCAACTAATTTACAAATTAAGACAATAAGAAGTTGTATGAACGAAAATGGGATAATCAAGCGGATGAGTGAATGCAAAGGAGGTTTCATGTTGGATTTAAGATTGGGAACGCATCCCTGTTATCGACTGTATCCATGATAATAGATGAAAATTTCTTTACCCACAGAGCCGACCTCTCGATTAGTTCATGCGCGCTACCGCTATGAAATTCTGTTTGAACATTTCCCATAAGCCTGAGCAATCTCCCCTATTATCTCTGAGGGCGGCGGGAGCACTTACTGGCGGAGGGGACTAATATGATGAGACACATGACGCCCAGCCCAACGAATGACGTCAGGTTGGTCTTTGGTCAGGTTGTTCATGGCGTACAGGGCATAGTGTTGTGAATTATTGACTTTGTTCAAGTTTCGAGTGATTTCGGGATAAATAGAAGTTGTTATGAAAATCATGGCGTATTACTTGATCCTTGTTGTCGGGCTTGTTGTTTGTTTTATGACAGGTATGATTTTATCTCAAGTTACGAAATCCGTTGACGCGCCCAGTTTTTGATCATATATTTAGTTTTTAGAGTGGGGATATGAAATTTAGCTTAGAGGTTAATGATTCAAATTATTGTTTGTATTCGGATGATTTGCTAGAATAGAGGACTTGATGAGTTGAAATTTTAAGGAAGTCGGTGGTACTGATGAGCAATTCCACATCCAATCCAAAATCAGATGTGCTGGTTTTTGATTCAGTCCAGGATTTTTTCTGAAGAAAACTATGCACGACACACACTAAACCTAAATTTTTCGATCGATTGAAAATTTTTTCATTGAGCTATGAATTTGTGAAAATTTTGACTTTTTTCAAGTAAATTCTGATTGCTTGCCATAACATGAGATAACTTGATTTGCTAGTTGAGAATTGAATGTTGATTTTCACACATTGAAAACGCTACGATAGGATTCGTTAGGTTACGATAGGATTTCGAAAAAACTGTAAAATAAAACTAATTGAATTAGATTTATTTGAATTTTGAGACCGTTATCATCGAATCAATCGTTTTTTTAATCAGCAATTACTAGGAATGCTCATTTTTTTGCTTCTGAATGGAAGCATTAAACTCGTTCAATGGTGAGATTCTTCAGTTTTGCTTGGAAATTATGTACAATGGGTTGAAACGAGAAAATACGAAGTTTGATGACTATGTGTTTATGTGCGGGTGTCCACCTGATGGTCAACTTTTAGAAAACCGATAGAATAAAGGACTAAATAATTCCAAAAAATCAGCAGCATCTTTTCAGATTATAGGTATTAATGATGACTAACTCTGTGCCCAAGTTCAGTCCAATTGACCCAGGTATTTTTGAGAAATCTGCATTTGTTTTTAAATCATTTTTCGCAAATATCTCGAAAACTACTCAACCGATTTCAATCTTTTAAATTTCAAAATATGTGTCTGGTCGCCCTCTGTCTCATTTAATTGAAATATATGTACCTTTCCATTCAACGTTTGCAAAATATTTCAATTTTTCTGTTTCTCGCTTAAAATTCTTGTACACACTCTCATTTAAAAAAAATTAATATATCAAGTTGAAGTTTGGCATGAGTTTCCTCTCATCACTACAATGTTTCGTATTGAAGATGGGCTGAATCGGATGATTAGTTTAGGAGGTATTCAACTTTGGGTCTAAAGTGATTTTGACATGATTGCCCCGTTGAATACGGAGCGTTCCATACTATTTCAATCGGCTTTTTTTCGATTTCAATGAAAATTGAATATGATATAGAAGTGTTCCAAAAATATTTTGAAATGTCATTAAGAAAAAATATTTTTTTTTGAAAGTTATGAGAAATCAAAGTTTGTAGGTTGGACCAGGTAGGTAATTTTTTTGAAAATTATAACTCGATAAATGTCAATTTTATCAAAGAAGTGCAAAAGAACTTTTTTATTCAAAACATGTGCGAGTTTCGGGAAAAAAAAATCCAGACTCGGACAAGTGGAATTTACAATGAATTAATTAATATCCAAATTGAAAAGTTAAAACAAAGCATGACAGCATGCTGCAAAAAATTCAAAAAAAAATGTTATAGAGTAAGTATCGAAGAATTGTCGGTATAATTGACGGTCTCTAATCTCCAGTAGTTTCCGAGATATTGAGTTTTTTATGAGGCTCGACTGACTACAGCGGAGCTATCAGCTTGCTGCGTTGAGTGGACTTTGTACCATCACCGATGCCTAGTGTAGGTTCTTAGTGTTTGGGGAATAAATATATTGCAATCGATTATCTACGATTGAATTCAATTGTGAGTCAAATTCAAATTATGACACATTATCTTAAAAAAATAAAATTCATCAATTTATTAACAAATTCTGGGAGAATATTTACAAATGTACAATATTACATGCATCAGACATGGCTATTTATATATTATGTATATCGGGGGGAGGGTTGGGCATGTAAAATACATGCAGTAAAATAACTAGTATTTTACACGTAAAACCATTGATATTACACTCGAGGTTTTGGCATGTATAATACTCTATGTATATTACTCGATGTATAATACTAGGTATGTTACGCCCGAAAGGTTGGTCACATTGGGTAAAATACAAATCGTTAGCTTAATAGCACAATACCGTAAGTGCAAAAAAGTCCTCAGACAAAACTTCGAATTTTAAATTTCTGTTTCCATATTAATTTCTAGTTTCTCATGTTTAATTGAATTGGCATATATTGGCATTTATGTTACGCTGTTATTAAGTTGATGCAATGCTTAGTAACTTTGTAAAATGTCTGTATCGATGAACGAAATATCGATATTTTTCAAACTTCCACTACCCAATTGTTCCAACGTTTCCGGTTTTGTAACAAATTTCATAACAACTTGGTTTTTATAAAAAATTCCACGAGGGTCAAGGATCACGAGGGTCTTGTTACAGGATGGTCAAATTTCACGAGGGTCAAACATCCGGAAGTTCACGAAGGTAACAAAGGGGTAATCAAATTTCACGAGGCTAACAAGGGGATGTTTAAATTTTACTTGCCCATCCCCTTGTTACCTCATGAGATTTAACCATCTCCTTGTAACCCTCGTGACCCTCGTGATATTTGACCCTACTCTTGTAACCCATGTGATGTTTGACCCTCGTAAAATTTCACCATTCCCTTGTGACCCTCATGAAATTGGACCATCTCCTTATAACCCTCGTAAAGTTTAGTCATCCTCTTGGGACCCTCGTGATGTTTGACCTCCGTAAAATTTAACCATTCCTTTGTGATCCTCGTGACTCTCATCAAATTTGACCTTTCCCCTTGTGATGATTGACTATCCTATCGTGACCCTTGTGACGTTTGACCCTCGTAAATTTGACTGTTCCCTTGTGACCCTCGTAAAATTTGACCATCCTCTTGTGACCCTCGTGACGTTCGACGTTGGGACCCTCCTGGCCCTCATCCCCCTGCGACCCTCGTGATGTTCGATCTTCGTGAAATTTGAATACCTCCTTGTAACACTTGTGACCCTCATGACGTTCGAGCCTCGTGAAGTTTAACCATCCCCTTGTGACTCTCGTGATGTTTGATCCTCGTAAAACTTGAACATCCCCTTGTGACCCTCGTGGCATTCGACCTCCATAAGCTTTTAGATATTTTTTACATTTTATACTTTCTTCCGGCTGAATGTAATAAACCGTACATTACATTTTAGACATTTTTTACATAATTTACGTGTATTGTACGTATAAAGTAAAAAACCCTAGAACTGACCGATTTACTCAACCCTGATCGGGGATAACCTGCGACTGGCGCAGTTTCATGAAAAACTCAATATTTCGAGAACTACGGAAGATTAGTAAATGCCAAGTGTATCGGCAATTCTTCGATACCTACTCTATAAAATATATTTTTTTTAGAATTTTTCGCGACATGCCCTCATGACAATATCAATATCATGGTCAATATTTCGAGAACTACGGAAGATTAGTAAACGCCAATTGTATCGACAATTCTCCGATACCTACTCTATAACATATATTTTTTTAAGAATTTTACGCGACATACCCTCATGATTTGTCGTTAACTTTTTAATTTGTCTATTGATGTCAATGAATTATCATTGTAAATTCAATTTTTTCGAGTCTGGATTTTTTCCCCGAAATTTACACCTGTTTTGAATGAAAAAGTTTTCTGGCACTTCTTTGATAAAATTCATATTTATCGGGTTATATTTTTTTTTAAATAACTCACCTAGCCCAACCTGAAAATTTGATTTCATATAACTCGAATTTTTTTTTTTTATAACCATCCAAGATATTCATGGAATAAATTCACACCATATTCAATTTTTCTTGAAGAACGGTTTTTTTGAGAATGGGGAACGCCCCATATCTCAAAAACTACTCAATCGATTTCAATTCTTTTTAATTTCAAAATATTTGTCTTGATGCCTTCTATCTCAAACAAGGAAAATTTATATACCTATTTATGCAAATTTTTCGAGATATTTCCAATTTACGGTTTTTCGTTCAAAATCTGTGTACGCATTCTCATTCAAAACAAGCAGGGGTAGAAGCCTACTTGATATAAGACGAATGATCGTTACGTTTTTTTTCTTATTATGCTTTTTTTTCTTTTTTTTTCTACCAATTTCATTGATAGTAAGCTTCCGAAGGGAAGCATATTAGAGATTAAAAGATGAGAACCAAATTCGATAGTGAGCCATCAATTTTTTATTCTCAACTCGCATTTGTAAAATCATCATTTTCTCTTACTTTTCTTATCAATAAAAGTATGTTGTTCTATTCTGATTCAATTATTTCCTTTGATTTGTTTCCATTGGCAAGAAATATGAATTCCACTCAAACCAGATCTCCACATTGCCACTGGGAAAGAATGGTCCGATGAAATCCATGCTATCGTCTAATTTTTTAAATAATGTCAGTATATTACCTCACCCTCGCTCAATGCAATGATCCATACTGTACAGGATGTTCAGAAGAAAATATTTAACCTTTTAATAAAATGGATTTATGCAAAAAAATTAATATCTCCTAAACCACTGTGCCGATGGCACTGATTTAAAGTACGGACCTTTGGTATTATAAGAGAGATATACATGTCAAATTTCAACTTCATATCGTTTTTTTTCACAAGTTATCAACCGCACAAGAATGAGACAACAAAAAAAAAGAAAAACGAGAATATCTCCAAAAGGTTGTATGGACGGGTATATATATTTTCAATGATCTAGATAGTAGCGATCGAGACGGATATTTTGAAAAAAGATAATTTTTAATTGGTCAAGTAGTTGACGAGATATTTGACAGAATAGATTTTCACAAAAAATTGAATATCTCGTGAACCGCTCGACCGATTGACCTCATCGAAAATAAGAACCGTCTATGTTACAAAAGCTAGCAGCATACCGAATTTCAAGTCGCTAGCTCGTTTTTTCATTGACTTATCGCGCGTACAGTGTTTTTTATGAAAAAACGGATAAACGGCAATATCTCCAAACTTTGCACAAATCGGTATATATGATATGAGTGATCTAGATAGAGGCCATCGAGACGAGTAGTTCGGAAAAAAAAATTGAAATCGGTGCAGTTGGCGAGATATTGCGGAAAAACGAAATTTAAACAAGTGATTATATCTCAGGAACTACTTCACCGATCGAGCTGAAACGAAGCACCAAAGTGAGGCTCATTCATAGCTATCATGAGCCGAAATTTCAAATTTTTACCTGCAAATTTCACTGTATTTACGTTGAATTTTCTAAAATTGAATCACCAAAAACCCGAATCTGCACACACATACATACAGACACCCCCCTAAAAACATAATTTCTTTACGTTTCATGACTTTGTGGATCATTTGGAACCAAAATTAGAGAATCGAAAAATCGACCAAAAACAATGCTTCCCTTCGGAAGCAAAAAAGGAACATATCGACCTGAAATTCAGCATAAAGTTTCCTCTTATGATTGTAATGTTTAGTATTAAAGATGGGCAGAATCGGATCAGTAGTTTAGAAGATGGTGAACTTTGTGTCTAACGCGATTTTCTTGAATATCTTAAAAACTACTTAATTGCTTTCAATTTGATGTCAAGTATTATGAATCATATTTTTTTAATCATGTCAGCAACCAATGAGAAAACGCATGCATTTTCACAGTGAAAGTGTTTTTTTTTCACGTAGTGAAATTTCATGGAATGGAGTGAATAAAAAATTGAACAAGTGGCGTCTCAGTTATTGGGTGCGTTGATAGCGATACGTTGAAGTGGGTGTGACCCGTTGAGCGGGTCGCAACAACAACTTCCCGGTTTTTCTATCATAATTTTTTATAGGAAATTGAATTGATATATATATATATATATATATATATATATATATATCAATAACTCACCCCTGATTTCGTATATATATATATATATATATATATNTATATATATATATATATATATATATATATATATATATATATATATATAAATGACCAGAAAAATGACCAGAATCCAATAATTCCCTTGTCAATTTGAGTATAAAATATATATGGTTTATCAAAAACGGAGAACGGTACTTGCATGAAAATCCGAAAAAGGACCAGCGTCACGATTACGGATTGTCCTATTGGGGATCAGAAATATTATGCAAGATTTTGAAGAAAAATAAATACCCTTCAACATGGTATTTGAGGAGTTATATATATATATAAGAAGGGAAAAATTATCAAGTTTTGAGCGAAATATTTAGCCACTGTTATTGATAATTTTTTGTTCATTTAATTTTAACAAAACAGTATTCGAAAAAAAGACCTTCACCACGACAGAACAGAAATGAGGCTGTTTCCGCGCAAAATTGCATGAACTATAGTTGAAGTTTTTGCTTTTGGATCGCCATTTTTTTTTCATAAACAAATATAAAGATCATCCCGAAACTGAAACATCAATGTTTTTATACTGTTTGCGCGCTTTCGCATTATTGTTCAATTCTCGGCGTCGATCTTGCAGATTTCGGCCTTTTTCTTGAACTAGGCAAGACGTGCGCTTCGCGCGCGCTAGTTAGGCTGCGTGGTTCTGATACTGAATTCGACACTAAAGAACTGATGCAAATATTTGTATCTGTTCTTCAATCTCGAATTCTTGAGTCAAATTCTTGATTGCATCGACTGATCGAACTCACTTGATAACGGCACCAATAAGAAACTACATCAAAATTGCAATGATCCCAGCGAATGGAACCAATGTAATGTCTATACACAGAAAAAAATTCTTGATTCATATCGAATATTACGCCCCTAATCGAACCGATTAAGATTTAATTAAATCAAGAATCATACCAAGTAGATTTCATTAATTTGGATTGAGTATATCCAAACAAATCATAGTGATTTTTTTTCAATAGAAAGATCAATTTTCGCCTAAAACTTTCATAAGTCTGCGAAAAATGGCTGAAATAAAGTGGTTGATCTCTCAATTTTGAGCTTATTCAATGAGCTTCATGTCGGACAGAGAATTTCTACAAGTTATTCTACGAAAAAAAAATCCGAAATAACAACTTTCCAATTTGTGACTTACAAAATCTGACACATACACCATATAGCATACAACCTGCATCGTCACAATTGGAAGAACGAAAAATGCCCTCTAAGGATGACCTGTTGATTTCTCCGCTGATTCGATTTCACAACTGATATGCGATTTTTACTGATAACCAAGTCAGAAAATAATAATTTAGGACAACACGATGAGAAAATGTGAAATTTTCAATTTGTGACATGCCAAATTCGAAACATAATTACCTGTAACAATGGATCAAGTGGATGGAATGAAGAAAAATCATACGTAATTTTGAAGACCTCATTGAGATCTTCAAATTGGTGTGAAATAAATCTACATTGGCCAAGTACAAAGGTCCAAAAATCCTATTCTAAAAAGAACATACACTTAAAGTCGATAACTATCGATATCTCTCAAGTCTGTCACGCTTATTCCTCATTGGCTCCAGTCGTCTGAGGCGGCAAATTTAATTCATGATGATTAATTTAATTTTGAGATTTTCAATTATAATTGTTACAATTACAGCGCGCAGTAGGGCGCGTTCGGTCTCGTGTATGAAAAGGCCGAATTTTGGGGTATGACATGAGCTTCGGAACACCAACAATCTCCAATAACTTCATGAAAATTCAATCAAATCGTATTCTATACATCACAATTTGAAGAACCAATTATACCCTTCAAGATGATACGTTGACTTCCCCGCTGATTCAAAACAAAGAGATAGAAAAATCCAGCCAAAGTTAAATTTGCAAGTTAGACGCGAAAAAACAATTTTCTTGCAATAAAAGAAGAAAAATGAAGAAAAATAACAATTTTCTGCCTATAAGTTCCATAGTGAGAATGAGAAATGACCAGAATCCAATAATTCCCTTGTCAATTTGAGTATAAAATATATATGGTTTATCAAAAACGGAGAACGGTATTAGCATGAAAATCCGAAAAAGGACTAGCGTCACGATTACGGATTGTCCTATTGGGGATCAGAAATATTATGCAAGATTTTGAAGAAAAATAAATACCCTTCAAAATGGTATATGAGGAGTTTCATTCGCTTCAGAAAATCCAATCCAAACAGACTTTATGATAAAATCATGGAAATTTATTTTCTGAATAGGATCTTTTATAAATGAACGGAAATTGCAGATAAATGAATGAATCAGGGTCCAATGCTGAAGTAATTCAATGTATTTGCAGCTTAGTATGAAATACGTCCATAGATTCGGACAGAAACCGAGAAAGTTTCGTCATTGAGAGAAAGAAATTGGCACTTTTCAAAACGTGACATGCTAAAATCGTTACATCATCGTTTATAACAATTCATCTAGTGAATCGAATGGATAATATAAAGTATCAATATGAAGATCTCGATGAGACCTTCAAGTTGACATGTGATATATCCTCTCTAGTCAAATCTGAACCCTAGATAAACGGTAAAAACTGTAATTTTTTACGTGTGACATAACGTAAAGAATGGAAACAATCTGCAATAATGGATATGAATTCCATTGGACTAAGATTGTCATACATCATTTCGAAGAACGATAAATATTCTTTGGGATGGTATATGAATTGTTTAACTGGCTGGACCGATAGTTGCAAAGAAAACCACAATCCAGGCTGAATTTACAGTAAAATCGTAAAATTTCATTTTCTGGATAGAACCTTTCATAAGTTAATGAAAATTGAAAATAATTGAATAAATCAGTGGTCAATTCGTAGGCGATTTGATATATTTTCACCTAGGTATGGGATATCCTCACATATTCCAATAGAAACCAAGCAAATCTTTCTATTTAGGAGGAAAAACACGGAATTTTTTAAATGGAAATAATCTGCAATAATACAATGAAAATTGGAGTAAATGACATTTATCATACACCATTTTAAAGAATATAAAATGCCCTTCAAAATTATGTATGGATATTCCCATCCAGTCCGCATAGAAGTACCAAAATCCCCAACCGAAATGAATTTTTGGAGTAAACCATAAAAATTCAATTTTCGTGTAAAAATTCTCAAAAGTCGATGAAAAATGGAGATAATTGGATAAATCAAGGATCAATTCCAAGATAATTTGATATATTTTGACCCAAGAATGAGATATCTTCCCAGATTCCAACACAAATCAAGCAAATATTGCTAGTTAAGAGGAAAAACACGGAATTTTCAGAGTGTGACATGCTAAAATCGCTGCATTATCGGTTACAGCAATTAACCGAGGTGATGGGGTAGATATAGTATCTAAATTTGAAGATCTCGATGAGACCTTCAAAGTGACATATGATAAATCTCCGTTGGTCAAGTCTACCCACGTAGGAATTTGACCGAGGATTCAGCCGCAACTCGGGTACTCAAAACTCAACCTCGGCTTGACGCTGTACCCGAGTTCACGGCGCGTCACGCCGCTCCATACCGGTTTGGAGCGCAACGCTAAGACGGCACACCCCGCTACCTGAGGTTGAGCAGTGGCTGAACGCTCGAAACTCAGCTCCGACTCAGTCGTCTCGTTTCGAGCGGAGGGTGGAGCAAAATCGAATTAGATCATTCCCCAGAATAATCTTAAAGGTTTCTAGGAATTTTCCTTCCCGGAAAAAATCTCGCAAAAAAAATCCCCATTGCCCCAAATAAAAATACAGAAAAATCGAAACAAGTCCATTTGACGTGCCTTCATTCTTCAAAGAAAAAAAACACAGAAATACCTTTTGTGAATCACTCAAGAATATCATTTTTGAATAGTCTTGATACAACTGATTCAATTGATTTTTAACGTCTCATTAATAACACAAAAATCTTTTCATTAAAAATATTTTGTTCAATGAAAATATGAGATGATTCAAATTTCAGTTCAACTCCACGTATGAAAAAATTTAATAGAAAACCCTAGCGAATTCGCTAGAAAATTCTATTGGATTTCTATTGAATTTTCTATATGTTCACTTGGTGATCCTGACATGTTTGTGGCATCAATGCTTCATCTGTGATAAATTTTGGATGAAAAATATTTTTGAACAAATTCCATCGTGTTCCTTTTCCTTTATTTAAGCATACACTTTTCAAAAATTTTGCTGAAATTTTCGTTACTCTTCCAGGATTTTTTTTCCATCATATTTCAGTTCCATTGAAATTCCAAGGAATTTCGTCGTTCAAAATTCATAATATAATGAAAAAATCATTGCGAACTGTAAATTTCAGTTCAATTATTACCTGAAAATTAATATAAATTGGGAAAAATCCAGTAAACATATTTTTTAATATTCAATTCGTGGAAAAACCAACGTAATTTGTCACTCAATATTCATGTTTTTATGGAACATTCAAATATATTAAGGAATACTCGTCTTAATGCTGCTAAAAAATTTGGAATGTCATTGGATTTTTAGTGATATATGAAAGTTTATGATTTTTCATCTTTAAATTGTATTCAATATTACCCTCTTGTAATTACTGATTTACTCTCCATGAATTTTTAGTTTTTTTTTTCAAACAGTGAACGTGTGTCTGACGATTCAAACATGAAAGTATAACTTTATAACAAAGAAGGTTTGTTCTCATTTTTCCAGTGACTATTTCTCTAGATGTTGCGAGTTGTGTTGAAAAAAAAGAAGAAATTCTTTATTACGTTTTTGTGAGTTATTTTACATCGTATTTCAAATTAATACCACTGGACTGATTTATACCACTTCAGCTTTTGCTGCGCTTGTGATTACGTTTACTTGAAAATCCATGTCCGGTGGCCATTCAACTATAGGCTATCCAGTAGAAGTTTATCCTTCCGAGGGTACCCCCGCTCGACGTAATTCCCACTCACATGCTTGGACCCCACTCCAAAAATCCACGGATATTTTTCTGGAAGATAACCTATAAGGCCCAGGGAAGCTTCCCGAGGGCTAGTGTAATGGAGGCTGAAAGCGCATGACGCGGCTCAAATTCGGGTAGGCGTGTAGCTTGCCCGAGCCGGGGTGGAGCGGCGTATTTCTAGCTGGGATACTGTTTCTTACCAGAGCTCGAGCGGCGCGATTCCTACACGGCTAAGGCCTCGATAAATAGTAAAAACTGTCATTTTTGAGGTGTGACATAACGGAAAAAATGGAAACAATCCGCAATAACTCGATGACAATTGGAGCAAATGACATTTATCACACATCATTTTGAAGGGCATTTTATGAATATTCAAAAAATATGATTGTATGAATATTCCCGTCTAGTCTACTTAGAAGTACCGAAAAATCCATCCAAAGTTAATTTTTCAAGTAAACCATAAAAATTCATTTTTTGCCTAAAACTCTTGTAAGTCAATGTAAATTTGGATGAATCAGGTGTCAATTTGAAGCTTATTTAATAAGCTTTCGAATGAGTCTACCATGTGTATGCTACGTCGAAGAGGAAGCCGCGAATTGATGCAAAAAGCAATGGGTAACCTTCAGTTACGGACACGGATTTTTCCTCGCACTTGTGCCCAAAAACAACCACATTACCTCCACTACCGTTCCGAACAGTGAACTCGGCAGTGAAACTTTACGCACTAGTAATACAATATAGTATTAGGGTTCCAATTTTTCGCATGGGTGAAATTCTCGTTTGATCACAAGGGTCGAATAATCATGAATCAAGTGAAATAATCCAGTCTCTTCCGTCTTACTTTATGAAGGTGAAATATCGCCACGGTCGCACTTTGCAAGGATCATAACTTGCAAGGACAAAAAGATCACAAGAGTGATATAACAAGGATCAATCGGAAGAAGCAGGCAGCACAATCACAAAGACGAAAATCGGACGAATGCAAAACGTGTGAAATAATCAGAAGTCCCTACAGTTTGACCTTTGTGATCATTTGACTCTTGAGATTGTCGTGCAGGCTTATTTCATCCATTTGAAGTGGATGATTGTACTGCCTGCCTGGTACGGTTGACCCTTATAGTCGTTTAACCCTTGAGATTGTCTTGCCTGCTTTTGTTTGACTTTTATGATCATCTGACCCTCCCGAGTCATGATTCTTACGACGTTTGACCTTCGCGAGTCATGATTCTCATGACGTTTGAGCCTAGCGTGAAATCACCCTGGCGATCCACGATCCTGTGACGTTTGACTATCGCACTTCAATTCTTGATGCCTTGCCTCTAAGCCTCAAAGATTCTTTGACCCTCAAGAACGGTTGTTCATTCTGATTACTCAACCCCACTCTCCCCTGGGACCCTTGTAACCCTCGTGTCCCTACTCATTACTGGGTCAGTCTCTTTCGTTGAATTCCAAAAGCACTTGATCCTTGAGACCATCCTCCTCCTTCACCACTTGACCAGTACTCCATACCCAGAAAAGTCGAAAGTCGCCGGCCCTGGGGATATTTATACTGGGTTCGAGTATTGGAGTTGCGCTTGTGGCAAAGGTCAAGAATGTGGTCCAGATTATTTATTGCAAAATCGAATATTAATGGGTCAAATCTGTCTAGGATACCCTCGCAAAGGAGGGAGTTTGATGGGTTGTGGAGGGGGTTGTCGGAATGACGAATTTTCGTCATTTTGCGGAGCGTCGTTCTTTTGGAAATGCTGATGATTTGTTGTGTTCCAGACTTAGCAAATAGGAGAAGGGGATGGACATAGTCCAGTATTGGTCAGCATATAGTCTTATAAATTTGAACATGTTTAATAATGAGACCTTTGTTTTTGTAAGTAAGGCTTCGAAACGTGGAACCTCTGGCAATGCATTTTTTCTTTACAATACTGGCATGAGCACTGAAGTTGAGATTGTAGTCAACCTCAACTCGTAGGTATCTGGTGTGAGGGGATGGGAGGATTTGGGTGTTTTAGAGAGTGATATGGGAGTTGGATATTTGTGAGTTTAGATAAAATTGAAGGTATTGGGATTTGGACGTGTTGAGGTTTAGTCGTCATTTGTCAAACCATGCTTGTATTACATCTGCGAGGTCTTCGACTTTTCTAGTTGCTGCGTCCCAAGTTTTTCCATGCGCGATGAGCGCAGTGTCATCTGTGAATTGATCCCGGTATTTAAGGGGGTTGAGGTTTTGGAAAGGGTTGGGAAGGATGTCGAAGCAGAAGATGTTGTACAGTAATGGGGAGAAGAGGGAACCTTGAGGGACACCTTATTGGGGTGGAATTCTTGAGATTGGGTGCTTTTTATTTTTATGGACAGTCTCCTGTTAAATAGGAATTGTTGTATGTATAATTTTGATGAAATATGTGGGGGTGTTTAATTCATTTGTTTTGAAGAGTAGACCTTTGTGCCGAATACTGTCAAAGGCTTTCTAAACGTCTAGGAGCAGAGGTTGGTTTAATGTTGTGTTTGGCGGTCTGGATATTCGATGTTAGCATTGTGAGAGGGTAGAGAGTAGATTTTTTTTCTCTAAAGCCAAATTCGAAAATTGGGATGTTGTTAGTGGTGACGGAATTTAGTCTTTCTTTTATGATTTTTCCAAACATTTTGCTCAGAGAAGGGAGGACTCTCATACTGTTTGTAATTCTCAATTGATGACTGGACATTCAGGTACAAACGCAGTCCGTTGTTACCAATGCAGTAGTGACGCAGACGCTGATGGTGAAGATCTCTGTGGCGCCTACCGAAGATTCGACAAGACTAAAAACATAGCAATTGACTGTAATGACGAGGACTCCCACATGCCCGGCACATTTTGCGTCAAGGAGGTTCGCCAGGGTCTCCGTGGCTACGTTTGTAAGTATATTCAATACAAAAATATGCTCAAAACACCTGTTCCCATATTCCACTGACACCGACATTGCGGAAAGTAAATAAAAATTGAATTGAAAATTCTTTTTGTGCAGGGGATGGACGTTGGCGTCAAGTAATACGCAGATGTGCATCAGTAGCTAGTACTGGGGTAACCGGAGTATGCAATTGGGGAGTTTATGACAACGGTGTATATTGGGAGGAATGCTACTGCTCCGACGACTCGTGCAATGCTGCCGCAATAATTTCATCAAATTTTATTCTGCTAGTTTTATTGTTCGTTCTACCATCGATATACATGTTCACGTAGGAGATTGAATAAGAATTCCATCGTTGAATATATTCCAAAAAGAAGAGAAGGGGGAGAAGGATGAGTGGATGGAGAGAAGAATACGGGAGTTATTTCCCAATAATTGATACGATTTTCCGTGAGAAATAATTGAACATTTGATTTCTGCTAAACTTCTCCCCGGCATACACTGAGAAAAATAGTTGTTTGAGAAGTACGTCTCTACTTGTATGAAGAAACTCATTGCTTGAAAATCACCAAGAAAAGAATATCTTACACTAAGGAAAAAAAACTTTTGTTAAGAGATTTTGTGCTTGGCCGAAAAATAAGGAGAAATTGGTCCACAACAATAAAGCGAATCACCGAAACACGGCAAGTGGTTTTTGCATGAGAATATTTTGTATTTGAGACTAAAAAACTATTGTGTAAATTGATTAAACAAGCCTTGCTTTTAGAAATCACTTTCTTGACAAGTTTTTTCTCAGTATAAGATATTTTTTTGTTAACAATGTTTGAACCCTGAATTTCGTGATACAAATAAAGACGTACTTCTGAAAAAACTTTTTCAGTGTAACGGTTATCAATTCGGTTTAATTGAAGTTATTTTTCTTTCTTTTGAAATCACTCCATTTGGGAAATTATGCGCCTTGCAGCGCTTCACTCTCCCGTCACGCGGATCGATCTATGAAGTCTGGAAATGAAAATTGTTCTATTTCATATATTTCAAGTAATTTTTTAAAAATCAAAGTTCCCTTTTCTAGGCCTCCTACACACTTCAAAATTATATATCATATTTTTAGAGTTTTTCTAGAGCTTAAACAATGTTATTGCAAACAACTTTTTAAATGTAGATTAATTGCATGAAGACTTCTTGATTCCCATAGAAACTTATTTCCTGTAACTCGACCGCTCGGAGACTCCGTACTAAAAAGCGAGTTGCGTTCATCCTAGGCGGGAAGCATGATTCACTCTTTGATCAGCATCATTTAATTCAATTTTTTTCAAGGAATGTTAAATTATTATAATGGTTGACATTCATAAAACCTCAACTCAAGTTTAACTCTTAAACTTGATCATTAGATCCGTCAGCATGAATACAATGCCTCCCAACGGCGTTAAACAATGCTAAATATTATTGAAAACGTTGGAAACTTCTAAAGTAACTTCAAGAATCATTTAATTTCTTTATTTTATTCATTCAACATTAATATCACCAAAAACTCCAGTATTCTTCTCCCGCCAGCGAAGAAAAAAATCTATGGTGGGAAGCTACCAAGAATTGAAATATAACAATTGAAGTATAAGAGTCTTGGTGTGTCCTCATTGTTCAAAGAACAATTGTTCTCATTGTTCGAAGAATAATGAGAAGGGGAGATTGAACTCATGAAATATCTGAAGAGTAACGATGCAATACAGACAGAGATTTGAAGGGGTCCCCTCAGTAGGGCAAAACGGCGATGGGCGTGCGGGTGAGTGGATCGTAAAATGGTTAAATTAGTGAAATTATTTTCGAGAGAGATGAAATATCAAACATGGCGTACGTTGAATAGTGAGACATCACGCCTATTATTTTTATCGTTAATTTATTTAACAAATTAGCCGCAAAACTCGATGAGACTGCATTCCCTTATTTTTGAGAGTTTAATATAGATAATTATAGCTTCCTTTGTTGTCTAGCACATTGTCGTTTTGTAGCGAAAATTACTGAGAAAAGACCCCTTAAAGCTTCGCCCGAATAGTTAAATGCATGGAGACGGAGCTTTAAGGGCCAGTTTTTGGTTAACTTAACCAGCGTTAAAACCTCGATTAAAGTGAAGGCTAAGATCTCTGATTGGTTGAACTCGGTGGTGGGGGGGCTCTTAATCGTGGTTAACTTAACCAGCGTTAAAACCTCGGTTAAAGTGAAGATTAAGATCTCTGATTGGTTGAACTCTGTGGTGGGGGGGCTTTTAACCGTGGTTAACTTAACCAAAAAACTGGCCCTGAGACAGTTTCAAATCCTTTTCCCTTCGGTCATCTTTTACATTCAATGGAATCATCTTTTACAACCCCGCGATCAAATGTATATAATTAAATCCAAGTACTAGGTTAAATTAAGTATTTTTTCAATGAAACCGTCCATTTTTATAGACTTTGTTTTAAGGAGAAATTTTGATAACGATCTATTATTGTACTCTTTTCGTAAACGTTTTTATGATTTTCGGGCAAATGGTAAAGAAAGAGATCCCTTTAAACTTTCGAATTGAATGTAAGACAAACAAATGACTTTTTCTTTAGTTCGTAAAATTGTTGATAGAAGAGGTCTTTTGAAGTTTATTGAACCCAGTGGTTTCAGAGATATTGTAGGAGTGAGAGATCAATTCAATAAGAGTAGTTTGCTACATAGATCCAGAAACCCAGTACAGATTAATTCTCAAATATCGGCAAAACTAGTGGGTTTATAGAGAAACGTCAAATGACCTTATTTGTAGTTGACAATATGCTCTACGAGAAAAATTTTCTAATAAATCTCCTAAACCCGTTTTTCTTCGAGATAGCGATCCTTTGACCATTTCTCTAACAGAATAATTGATTGATCCACTCGTTAGGGATCATTTATTATTTGGAATGCTGAAATATTAGTGATTTCATGCAGCTTCCGCCGAATCCCATTTTTTAACTATTGAGTAACAAATGTTAAGTACATAAGTTAGTACAAATATAGTAATACTGCAGTATAAAAGATTTAACTGCCTTGAGTGCAAACTTCATTACAATTTTATAAATGAAAGTGGAATAAATTTTTACAAATAACACGTTGTTTGTACAATATTAATTGATAGATTTCTGGCAATTGCAGATATTTAATCTGAAACTATTCAGGTTGAAATTGTAAATTCATGGACCCACTGATCTCTCCTAGTCCTCATAACGTAGATCATATTGATTCTATATGTTCAGCGGTGACAAGTTAAGGAACTTCCGCAATAAGTATATGGGAGTAGAAGAAAATGGACTGCAGAGCTGAAATTTTGAGAATATATGTATCATCAACACAGAGTCTTATGGCACCACTTCTTAAAAAGTCAGAAAAATATGGTCAACAATGGAATAAAAATCCAATCGCTTCACAAATAGAACCGTATATATTTCGGGAACATATTCCCACAATTTCATCATCTGTCACCACAGAGATTATTTGGCATTCTTAAAAATGTACGGTGTAGTCATGAAGAATAGAGACTTTGTTTCAACATTTCCATTTATTACATATATTATATGTTCTAAATTATACAATTACGCAAGAAAAATCAATGCATTGGGCTCGCCAAATAATAAAACGCCCCCTAAGCTCTAAGGGCTTGAGGTCACAGCCCCAAAATGACAAGCTTCAGAGTACTACAAACTTACGAATAAAAAACTTCCTATCATCTGGATTTCTTATTTTCAGATTTAACAATGAAATTAAAATGTAATTTCACCTTCGGTCGACACTTCTGATCAGGCGATATAATATTTTCGTACAATTTTTTACAGCAGAATTTCTTCAACAAACATTAGCAATATGTCGAAAAATCATCGACTACATCGATATAATTATAATTGTGCGATTTATGTCTATTTTCTTTTTATAACCGCGCCGATGTAGTCATATCAATTACTAATGCGGCATATTTAGAAATTGTAATAATAAAACAAAAAACTATTATATTGACTCTTGAAGCCAGTGATATACCGCAGCCACGAATAAATATCATACTGAACATTTGAATACAAAATAGTTAGGCAGCGGAATTAATTAATGCCTCCAATCAAGAATTACTTCAATGTACTCTTGAAGATATGACTACTCTTGATGAACTAATATCTTCTTACTTGTATTTACGGTAAAAAATTGATAACTGTAACGTCATTAACTGTAGTCTGAGTATACCGGCGGAATTACAACAGTATTTGACGATTTTATGTGATTAAAAATGATAACGGATATGGATTGTAGCCAAGAAAATAATCCGAAGAATAATATATCTACCTATGAATTTTTTCGACGAAAATTCCTTTAGTCTTCAGCCCTTGGATTACTTTAACGGGAATTAGAACTTGTAAGAACCTTTGCATTGATCTCCTCGTAGGAATGGAACTAGCAGAATCCATGAAATTGTATTATTGAGCATGACGCTGAAAAATCAATAATGGTAGGTATATAACTCCCGTATAATTATACTATCGTACAACATGTATTCAACTATTCCAATCCAAGAGCCTATTCTTTAATGTAATTTTTAGTTTGAGATTGTTCGAATCAGGCGCCTAAAAATACTGCGGATTTTCGGCTTGGGTACAGTCATCCCAAAAACAAATTCCAAGGCGCGTGGTAAATCTCCGAAACGTAAAGTCACTGAGTGGTAAAAATATCCGAATATTGTATAGTAAGTGTTGATTGTGCCAAGGCATTTGAATTGGATGAACACTATAGTGGATGAATGGTGAATTGCACAGGGGAGAGGGAAAATGGGTTTCCAAAGGAATAAGAATATGAAAATAACTGTTTGGTTTTTCAGATGAACTGACGAATAGACCGTTCCATAAAATCCCCGACAAGCAGATATCTTGGAGAGTGTAGACATGGAGCTGATTATTGTAAGAGTTTATCATTATTGGACTTTCGAAAAACATGTGAATTGATTTCCTACTGTAAAGACGAAAAAAGATGCAATAAAATCCACGAATGAAAATACAGGAGCAATTAATTTATTACGCAATGACCTATTATCTGCTCAGCACATT
>NW_021681215.1:14606-15594 GCF_001412515.2 Diachasma alloeum | reverse complement strand
GATGAATAGAGACATGGCAAGGGTCAAACAGGAGAGACGAACACAGTCATCGCAAGGTTCTTTTCGGAGCGATGAATAGAGTAATTGCAAGGGTCAAATGGGGGACACGAACACAGTTTTCGTAAGAGTCAAACGGGAGAGATGACCACAGTTATCACAAGGGTCAAACGGAAGAGACGAACACAGTCAGCGGTATAGAGTCTAATGGGAGCGATAAATATAGTAATCGCGAGGGTCTAATAGGATGATGAATTTGTTCAGATCACAGCTTCCTCGGTAATTATTAGAAAAAATGGAAAACTGCAAGCTGAAAGTTTCAATTTTGTCAAACAAATTTTCAGTAAAACGTCATTCCAAACTTTGATACGTGCTTTGTTAACTACTTTTCAGCATTTAGTGACCTAAATTTCATTTGTATTCTGTACAAGGTTTGGCCAAAAAAGTCCTAATTTGACTGAACACTATTTTTGAGGGGAACTGTAAACTATGAATGCGCTTCCGAGGATATGTGAGAGATAATCGAGAGATTGCTTGAAACCACGGCCAAATAATTCTCGAAATGAAACGACTTAGAATATCAAGAACAAGCCTGGAATCATTTGCATTTATGATAGTCGACCCGGAAAATCTATGACGAATAACATACTGGTATGTGGGTGATTCTCTACAAATTGTAATTTTTCACCTTGCACATTTTTCAAAATCTGAACATGTCTGCAGAGTAATTTTTTTTACATTTCTATATGTCATCATGGTCCAGAAGTATAGTCCTAGCACCACTCTACTACAACTTCAAAAGATTTAGAATAATCTGGTGTTACCGATTTTTTACTGCCACGTTGGTGATCAAACTTGACATGTCTTCATATTTCAATCAAGAAATTTAATTTTTAGATAATAGAATAAGTTTATTGATTTATTTGACATCTTTCGAGTATTATATATTCATTTGCGGAGATCACTTTGGTTTTTTTTTCAACAATCAATT
>NW_021681215.1:11348-11903 GCF_001412515.2 Diachasma alloeum | reverse complement strand
CCTTAGGGCCAGTTAGGGAGGGAGGAGTGAATTTTTTAACGTGCGAAGAGATGGAAAAAAAAATAGTCAATTCAAAAATTCATTCCTTCCACCCTAAATGCGACTAAGGGATGAAATTTGTGCCAACATGTTGAGCATTTAATACACAATGAGTGACACAAATTTCATCCCTTAGCGCCTAATAGGGAGGGAGGAGTGAATTTTTGAAAGAGCGAAGAGATTGAAAAAAATTTTTTTTTTCAAATGAATTTTTCTAAGTGCGGAGATTGAAAAAAATTTTTTTTTTTCCATTCAAAAATTCATTCCTCCGACCCTAACTGCGACTAAGGGATGAAATTTGTGCCAACGTGTTGAGCATTTAATACTCAATGAGTGACACAAATTTCATCCCTTAGCGCCTAATAGGGAGGGAGGAGTGAATTTTTGAAAGAGCGAAGAGATTGAAAAAAAATTTTTTTTTCAAATGAATTTTTCTAAGTGCGAAGATTGAAAAATATTGTTTTTTTTTTCAATTCAAAAATTGATTCCTGAGACCCTAACTGCGACTAAGGGATG
>NW_021681215.1:10981-11164 GCF_001412515.2 Diachasma alloeum | reverse complement strand
CTAACTGCGATTAAGGGATGAAATTTGTGCCAACGTGTTGAGCATTTAATACTCAATAAGTGATACAAATTTTATGCCTTAGGGCCAGTTAGGAAGGGAGGAGTGAATTTTTTAAGGTGCGAAGAGATGGAAAAAGAATTTTTTTTTCAAATGAATTCTCCAAAGTGCGGAGATTGAAAAAAA
>NW_021681215.1:688-5044 GCF_001412515.2 Diachasma alloeum | reverse complement strand
TATATATATATATATATATATATATATATATATATATATATATATATTATATATGTCTGTTCCTTTAAGTTATTACTATAATTTGACCAAAAATATAATTTGGATTATCAGTGATGACATTCATTTGGAGAAATGATTGTGAAAGAAAAATACTATATAAACACAATGCTGATGTTACCAAAACTGTTTATTGATATGTCAATCGAATGGAATATAACAGTGAAAACAGTGTACATACGAAATAATGGGTAAGTTACATGCAAATTTGTCCTCTCTTTCTCTTAATCATATGCTACACGGAGAAAAAAATACATCGTAATTTTGTGAGAATCCTTCCAAAAATTAGGGTGCCACTTATGAATTTTTCGACGACCCCATGTTATGTCCCGGCGTTGGGGGACAGCACACTAATTTTTGGGAAATTTTTTTCTCACTGTATGGTGAAATTCATGGAAAGAAGAAGATATTTTGATAATTTTTTAAATTTCAACTGTTATCAGAATCATTAGTGTACTACAACATATTTTTGTTGTTATGATTAGACTCGTAGAGTGATGTATTCTTACAGATACAACTGTCTATGTTCTATTTTAAACCTTTTGCTATTCCAGTCCTGTGGAGTATAGCAACGAGGGTAAGTAATAAATAATACTTCATCTTTATTTTCAATATATATAATAAAACATCTATCTATTACATATTCAGAAGAAAAATGAGATGAGATAAAACACTTCCAATCGTATCATCGTCGTCGGACTCAGATTCTGTCCTGTGGTAAGACTAATCGGAATATCACCGACAAAATCTGTATTACTTAGGAATGTTGCACTCCTCCACTTTTTCCCCTTCGAAAAATGAAAATTTCAGGTAATTGAAAAAAAAAATCATACGCAGAAAATTATGGAAAAAACAAAAACTAACTTTTTCCCATCCCCTGTCAGTAATGAGATTCAATAGTTTTCCCCATTAAATCTCATTACTTTTGCATACAGGTAAGGTAGTAAGAATAATTGAAATATTACCGACAAAATCTGCATTACTTAGGTATGTTGCACTCCCCCACTTTTTCCCCCCCGGCAAATGAAAATGCCAAGTGATTGGAAAAAAAAGAATCATCCGCAGAAAATTATGAGAAAAGCCAAACTTTTTCCCATCCCTTTTCAGTAATGAGATTCAATAGTTTTCCCCATTAAATCTCATTACTTTTGCATAAAGGTAAGGTAGTAAGAATAATTGAAATATGATCGACAAAATCTGCATTACATAGGTATGTTCATTACCCCACTCCCCCCCCCCGGCAAATGAAAATATCAAGTGATTGGAAAAACCATGTATCGTCCGCAAAAAATTATGAGAAAAAACAAAATAACGTTTTCATATCACTGTTCAGTAATGAGATCCAATCATTTTCCCCATTAAATCTCATTACTTTTGGACAAACATGTCTCGGTCACATTTTCATTAATTGAATATAAGTGACTTGGTAAGAATAATTGGAATATTATCGACAAAATTTGCATTACTTAGGTATGTTGCACTACCCCACTTTTCCCCCTGGCAAATGAAAATTCCAAGTGATTGGAAAAAAAATTAATCATCCGCAGAAAATGATGAAAAAAAAACAAGATAACATT
This sequence comes from Diachasma alloeum, assembly GCF_001412515.2. Classification (NCBI taxonomy): domain Eukaryota; kingdom Metazoa; phylum Arthropoda; class Insecta; order Hymenoptera; family Braconidae; genus Diachasma; species Diachasma alloeum. The sequence goes on along the minus strand of NW_021681215.1, from coordinate 3,410 downwards.
TGCACATCACGGTTCAGTAATGAGATTCGATAGTTTTCCCCATTAAATCTCATTAGAATAGAATCTCTCTCAATAGAAAAAGACATTCTATCGGAAAAATAGAAGCTGGGATATTTTACAGAAAATTGTGGGTCTTACGCATGAAACAATTCAATATAAAAACACTAGGTCATTCCATTGAAATACTCTCGATATAATTTATTTGGCTTAAATTTTTTACGTTTTTTTTGTTTGTTTTGCTTGAAGGGAGAAAAGACAAATTGAATGAAGAAAAACTTTGAAAATTCGAGCCGAAAAAATTCTATAGAAAATTTTCTATTGAACATTTCAAACACCAACAACTTGTAGAAAGTTCTATAGAAATCCATTAGAGTTGTCTAGCGACATCGCTAGGTTTTTCTATTGAATTTTTTCATACATGCTAGTTGACCTAGATGTGCAACTAATGGGGATCGAAGAATAAATGTGCAGTTTTAGGATTAAAAATGATAGCGCTATTAATCATGTACATATTGCATATATTTTACTACTGAGAGATTTTCGGAGTAAACATGAGAAAGACTCTCATGTTTCTGGGAGGATTTTCCGTCGAAAAAGGGTTTTTGATGTATCCTCTCGGATGTCGGTGTTATTACTGAGATAATTACACTTAAAAAGAATCAAATTTACCAATTCCAAGCGAGATTATTATGAGTTCCAGAAGCCGTGGCCTATGTAATTTTTGTTCTACATACTTTTTCAATTATTAACCCTAGACTGGTCACCATGCCAGGGAATTGCCGCAACACGTCGTTTTATTCACCTTGCCATCGACTGGTTGACCGGAAAAATTTGAGAAAAATTGAATTCGTCAATTGAAGTATCTGGAAAATTCTAGTATTTTTTTTCAATATTGTATCCTTAATTATGGGAGAAAAAAATTTTTTTCCAACAGGTGAACAATTTTTTCCCGTGTTAAATGAAATTGCCTGTTGCGCGACGTTTCTGGGAACTCGCTAAACGCGCCCGGGAAGTTTAGAGTGGATTCGGCAACGCTGGAGCCTAAACAACACGGCGGCACTTTCCCGCGAAGGTGACTAAAGTCGCATTTTCCCGTCAGGTGACCAGATTAANGGTGAACAATTTTTTCCCGTGTTAAATGAAATTGCCTGTTGCGCGACGTTTCTGGGAACTCGCTAAACGCGCCCGGGAAGTTTAGAGTGGATTCGGCAACGCTGGAGCCTAAACAACACGGCGGCACTTTCCCGCGAAGGTGACTAAAGTCGCATTTTCCCGTCAGGTGACCAGATTAAGGTTAAAGAAAAAACCTCCGTAGATAAGAATTGAAGAACACTGGATTATTCCCAACATCTGGAGAGTTTCTCTCCACCAATAATTGCACTTTGGAAGATTTCTATTTATCTCAATAACGGAGGCTTTGGGAGAAAAAGAAGGGTTTTTTCGCGGAAAAAAATTCTTTCGTGATTTTTTTCTAGACATATTTNACTAGGGTTAAAGAAAAAACCTCCGTAGATAAGAATTGAAGAACACTGGATTATTCCCAACATCTGGAGAGTTTCTCTCCACCAATAATTGCACTTTGGAAGATTTCTATTTATCTCAATAACGGAGGCTTTGGGAGAAAAAGAAGGGTTTTTTCGCGGAAAAAAATTCTTTCGTGATTTTTTTCTAGACATATTTATTATTGACACGTACGTCAAAAAATTCATAGAAAATCCCAGCGCTGTGGCTGGAAAACTCTATAGTTTTCCNGAGTCCTTAAATTTTTTCGCGGAAAAAAATTCTTTCGTGATTTTTTTCTAGACATATTTATTATTGACACGTACGTCAAAAAATTCATAGAAAATCCCAGCGCTGTGGCTGGAAAACTCTATAGTTTTCCAGTGATTCTATTAAATAATTGTGCAGATTTTGTTTTTTTTTACTATAGTAATGTTCGATTATATATATTTATTCCCCCCCTGAGTGAGAAAGGAATATGTATCGCGCTCGCTCCCACTCATTGTCGTCTCCGTCGCGTTGGCACGTGCCCGTCCTCCGCCAAACTTAACGAGTGCGAGTGAGAAAGAAAATGAAGAAGGAGAGAGAAAACATTCCAACTCGTTTGAACGATTGGAACGATTTCGTTGTTCTCCAGCGATCTACACATAATGGGATTAATTCAATAATAATAGATTAATGAATAAGATTTTTCGCAGATTATTGCGAGATTTAGATGAATGGTTTGCCTTCTTCAGTGACCATAAAAAATTGTCTCCAATCGACAATATCGCCTAATGGAATGGAATGATGTGAATGAATCAAGTATCAATTTGAATCTTTAAAAAATTAATCGAGAGTGAAAAAAAATCAGGGAATTCCATTCTGCCATTATGGAGTTATTGACGAGTGAAGTTTATTCACTGCACTCTGACATTTCTCTATTGTCTGTATCTACCGAGAAAAAAAAAACGTNTTGAATCTTTAAAAAATTAATCGAGAGTGAAAAAAAATCAGGGAATTCCATTCTGCCATTATAGAGTTATTGACGAGTGAAGTTTATTCACTGCACTCTGACATTTCTCTATTGTCTGTATCTACCGAGAAAAAAAAAACGTCGTTCCTAGGAATCGATGTGTCTTTTTTAGGCAGCTGCATTTCTGAAATGCAATGAGCAAGCAATGTTAAAATTAAGTCATTTTGTAAAAAATTTCTAGTGACATGATCCTGAAAATCAAAGGAA
>NW_021681215.1:0-606 GCF_001412515.2 Diachasma alloeum | reverse complement strand
GTTAAATTGATTTTTTGATCTTCTATACGGACGTCACACGGAGAAAAATAAATCGGTAAAAGTCTTGCGATCCCAAGGAGTTTCCCGAAGATTTTTCCCATTTTTCATGCACGAAGAACAATGAAGCTTCTTGGAATCTTCGGAAAATTCTATCCTATCCTACTCAAGTAGGAGCGGAGGAATGAATTTTCAAAAGCGCGGGGTAACCCCGAACGGCGCTCCGGAGGGACTCCTCCGATTGGAAAATTCATTTCTCCCCCCCTAATTACGATGAAAGAATGAAAGCAATATCTATCGATGGAGAATTATATTCTCAATAAATTACAGCGGCTTCATTACTTAATCTCTATTAGGAGAGGAGGAATGAATTTTCAAAGCGTGCAGTAACTCCGGACAAGTTCTTCTCATTCGAAAATTAATTTCTCCCCTCCATACTTGAGATGAAGGAATGAAACTAAAGCCTACTGATCGAGAATTGTATTGTTAATAAATGACATTGGTTTCATTTCTTAATCTTAGTTAGGAGCGGAGGAATGAATTTTCAAAAGCGCGGAGTGACCCCGAACGGCTCTCCGGAGGGGCTCCCCCGATTGGAAAATTCATTTC
>NW_021681214.1:18380-19132 GCF_001412515.2 Diachasma alloeum | reverse complement strand
ATAAATGACATCGGTGTCATTTCTTAATCTCAGTTAGGAACGGAGGAATAAAGGTTCAAAAGCGCGGAGAAACCCCGAACGGCTTTCCGACGTCGAGTGAGCCCGGAGGGGCTTTCCCGATTAGAAAATTCATTTCTCCCCCCCTAATGAAGATGAAGGAATGAAACNTTTCAAAAGCGCGGAGAAACCCCGAACGGATCTCCGACTAGTCCAATGAACGTCGGTCTAACATACGAATGTTTGCCATACAGGCTCCATTTTTTATGGAATTTGTGAGTTGGGCGTATGAAACTAATGGCGGATATTTAAGGTTCCCCAAGTTTGTGCGGGGGTTGAAAAAGCCAAAAAACTACCCCTGAAAACAGTTTTTTCGAAATAACTCGTGAATAACGCGCTGTGCGTCCAAAAACGTACTTGACAAAGTTGTAGAGATCAAAATTCTACACAAAAAATGTTGAGGGCACTTTACCCCTATACGCAACCGTTCATCCTCTAGAGCCGCGTGAAGATCAGATGGGAAAAAAAAATGTTTTCCATTAAAAAAATTGAAGTTGATGAATTTTTTTTTGTAATTCGGAATATCAGTATTTTTTTTTTCAATAGCTTGTTTATTTATTCAGAGCGAAACTAATATATGTTGCTATTTATATCTTGACATTGAATCAATGAATTACTTTTTTGTTTTTCAATATTTTTTATTAGAAAATTTACCACAAATTTTGTCTTGATCGTACCCGCGAATCTCCTATGGA
>NW_021681214.1:11861-12049 GCF_001412515.2 Diachasma alloeum | reverse complement strand
CGCTGGAATGACGAAGAGGGGAGAATGAATGGGGGAACGTAATTCCCCCTCCACACGCAATAGAAGGACGACCAACCGATCGTCTTTCCATTGGTTAAGTGGCGCGGGGAACGCGCGTCTCGGTTGAAAATTCATCCCTCCCCCCGAATTATAGCTAAGGAATGAAACTTGTGTCACTTATTGAGTAT
>NW_021681214.1:8431-11725 GCF_001412515.2 Diachasma alloeum | reverse complement strand
AAAAAAATTTTTTTTTTCAATTCAAAAATTAATTCCTCCGACCCTAACTGCGACTAAGGGATGAAATTTGTGCCAGCGTGTTGAGCAGTTAATACTCAAAGAGTGACACGAATTTCATCTTTTAGTGGCTAATAGGGAGGGAGGAGTGAATTTTTGAAAGCGCAAAGAAATTGAAAAAAAAAATTTTTTTTCAATTCAAAAATTCATTCCTCCGACCCTAATTGCGACTAAGGGATGAAATTTGTGCCAACGTGTTGAGCATTTAATACTCAATAAGTGACACAAATTTTATCCCTTGAGGCCAGTTAGGGAGGGAGGAGTAAATTTTTTAAAATGCGAAGAGATGGAAAAAAAAATTCAATTCAAAAATTCATTCCTCCCACCTTAACTGCGACTAAGGGATGAAATTTGTGCCAACGTGTTGAGCATTTAATACTCAATAAGTGACACAAATTTTATCCCTTGGGGCCAGTTAGGGAGGGAGGAGTGAATTTTTGAAAGCGCAAAGAAATTTAAAAAAAAATTTTTTTTTCAATGTCCGCACTTTGGAGAATGCATTTGAAAAAAAATTTTTTTTTCAATGTCCGCACTTTGGAGAATGCATTTGAAAAAAAATTTTTTTTTCAATGTCCGCACTTTGGAGAATGCATTTGAAAAAAAATTTTTTTTTCAATGTCCGCACTTTGGAGAATGCATTTGAAAAAAAATTTTTTTTTCAATGTCCGCACTTTGGAGAATGCATTTGAAAAAAAATTTTTTTTTCAATGTCCGCACTTTGGAGAATGCATTTGAAAAAAAATTTTTTTTTCAATTCAAAAATTCATTCCTCCGACCCTTAATGCGACTAAGGGATGAAATTTGTGCCAACGTGTTGAGCATTTAATACTCAATAAGTGACACAAATTTTATCCCTTGGGGCCAGTTAGGGAGGGAGGAGTGAATTTTTGAAAGAACGAAGAGATTGAAAAAAAAATTTTTTTTCAAATGCATTCTCCAAAGTGCGGACATTAAAAAAAAATTTTTTTTTTCAATTCAAAAATTCATTCCTCCGACCCTTAATGCGACTAAGGGATGAAATTTGTGCCAACGTGTTGAGCATTTTATACTCAATACGTGATACAAATTTCGTCCCTTAGCACCTGTTAGGGAGGGAGGAGTGAATTTTTGAAAGAACGAAGAGATTGAAAAAAAAATTTTTTTTCAAATGCATTCTCCAAAGTGCGGACATTAAAAAAAAATTTTTTTTTTCAATTCAAAAATTCATTCCTCCGACCCTTAATGCGACTAAGGGATGAAATTTGTGCCAACGTGTTGAGCATTTTATACTCAATACGTGATACAAATTTCGTCCCTTAGCACCTGTTAGGGAGGGAGGAAAGAATTTTTGAAAGAGCGAAGAGATTGAAAAAAAAATTTTTTTTAAAATGAATTCTCCAAAGTGCGGAGATTGAAAAAAATTTTTTTTTTCGATTCAAAAATTCATTCCTCCGATCCTAACTGCGACTAAGGGATGAAATTTGTGCCAACGTGTTGAGCATTTTATACTCAATACGTGATACAAATTTCGTCCCTTAGCACCTGTTAGGGAGGGAGGAGTGAATTTTTGAAAGAACGAAGAGATTGAAAACAACATTTTTTTTCAAATCAATTCTCCAAAGTGCGGAGATTGGAAAAAAATTTTTTTTTTCGATTCAAAAATTCATTCCTCCGATCCTAACTGCGACTAAGGGATGAAATTTGTGCCAAGGTGTTGAGCATTTAATACTCAATCAGTGACACAAATTTCATCCCTTAGCGCCTAATAGTGAGGGAGGAGTGAATTTTTGAAAGCGCGAAGAAACTGCAAAAAAAAATTTTTTTACAATTCAAAAATTCATTCCTCCGACCCCAACTGCGACTAAGGGATGAAATTTGTGCCAAGGTGTTGAGCATTTAATACTCAATCAGTGACACAAATTTCATCCCTTAGCGCCTAATAGTGAGGGAGGAGTGAATTTTTGAAAGCGCGAAGAAACTGCAAAAAAAAATTTTTTTACAATTCAAAAATTCATTCCTCCGACCCCAACTGCGACTAAGGGATGAAATTTGTGCCAAGGTGTTGAGCATTTAATACTCAATCAGTGACACAAATTTCATCCCTTAGCGCCTAATAGTGAGGGAGGAGTGAATTTTTGAAAGCGTGAAGAAACTGCAAAAAAAAATTTTTTTACAATTCAAAAATTCATTCCTCCGACCCCAACTGCGACTAAGGGATGAAATTTGTGCCAACGTGTTGAGCATTTAATACTCAATCGGTGACACAAATTTCATCCCTTAGCACCTGTGAAGGAGGGAGGAGTCAATTTTTGAAAGCGCGTGGTCGCCCTCCAGTGAACTTCGGTGACGAGTGGCGCGGGAAAAGCGCGTCTCGTGTGAAAATTCATCCCACCCCCCCTAATTGTAGCTAAGGAAACTTGTGTCAGATATTGAGTATTAAATGCTCAATTCAATGACGTGAGTTTCATCCCTTTGCGCCTTCTGGGGACGGAGGAGTGACTTTTTGAAAGCACGTGGTCGCGCTCCAAGGCATTTAATATTCAATAATTTCCTGTCAAATCGATTACCTGTAAAGAAAGAAAATAAATAAGCCTTTTGCAGAGATTATTGGTGTTTTTTTTTCAAATTTTATCCTCTTTCTTTTACCCACACCCTCTTTTGCTCATATACAAGGCGTCGTCAATTGTTTGATTTCTTTTTTTCCCCCTCCGCCGTTCATGACAACATCAACTGACGATCATGTATTGTTTTTGAAGGAAGCCCAATTTCCATTCCGATCATTTTGCCTCGTGATTCCGTTCGTAGCTTTTATCGTGCCAATGGCGTTCACTGCTCGAGAATATCGCGATATGCATTTTGTGTATGGTGAGTGTAGTGGAGTTGCCAGACGAGCAGTGGAGAGGTACACTGAGAAAAAAAAATTCTGAGAAATAGAAATTCTATGATTGATCAAAATCGTTCATCGATTGAGTAGTCGCAAAAGAAAATGCTATTGTAAGACACAAATATCGATTTGAAATAAACCAAAATTGGATTGTATGAAATCGATTTTGCTATAGTATAGTATATTTTGTTTATTCTATCGAATTTAGAAAATACTTGTTTTTGCGACAAAATCGATTTCATACAATTCAATTTTGGTTTAGTTCAAACGCTTCGGATTTGGCGCAAATAATTTTTTTTTCACAATTGCAATGGAAAAATAATCAGTTCAAATGATGAAGAATTGCGTTTGTCGTAAACAAGAAACTGCGCTTC
>NW_021681214.1:3447-3867 GCF_001412515.2 Diachasma alloeum | reverse complement strand
AAAAAAACACCAATAATCTCTGCAAAAGGCTTATTTATTTTCTTTCTTTACAGGTAATCGATTTGACAGGAAATTATTGAATATTAAATGCCCTGGAGGGCGACCACGTGCTTTCAAAAAGTCACTCCTCCGTCCCCAGAAGGCGCAAAGGGATGAAACTCGTGTCATTGAATTGAGCATTTAATACTCAATATCTGAGACAAGTTTCATTCCTTAGCTACCATTAGGGGGGGTGGGATGAATTTTCAAACGAGACGCGCTTTTCCCGCGTCACTCGTCACCGGAGTTCACTAGAGGGCGACCACGCGCTTTCAAAAATTGACTCCTGCCTCCCTCACAGGTGCTAAGGGATGAAATTTGTGTCACGTATTGAGTATTAAATGCTCAACACGTTGGCACAAATTTCATTCCTTAGTCGCA
>NW_021681214.1:2376-3388 GCF_001412515.2 Diachasma alloeum | reverse complement strand
GGATGAAATTTGTGTCACTCATTGTGTATTAAATGCTCAACACCTTGGCACAAATTTCATCTCTTAGTCGCATTTGGGGTCGGAGGAATGCATTTTTGAATTGAAAAAAAAAAATTTTTTTCAATCTCCTCACTATGGAGAATTTATTTGAAAACAAATTTTTTTTTTAATCTCTTCGCTCTTTCAAAAATTTACTCCTCCCTCCNTTTGGGGTCGGAGGAATGCATTTTTGAATTGAAAAAAAAAAATTTTTTTCAATCTCCGCACTTTGGAGAATTCATTTGAAAAAAAAATTTTTTTTCAATTCACAAATTCATTCCTCCCACCCTAATTGCGACTAAGGGATGAAATTTGTGTCACTCATTGTGTATTAAATGCTCAACACGTTGGCACAAATTTCATCTCTTAGTCGCAGTTGGGGTCGGAGGAATGCATTTTTGAATTGAAAAAAAAAAATTTTTTTCAATCTCCTCACTATGGAGAATTTATTTGAAAAAAAATTTTTTTTTTCCATCTCTTCGCACATCAAAAAATTCACTCCTCCCTCCCTAACTGGCCCTAAGGAATAAAATTTGTGTCACTTATTGAGTATTAAATGCTCAACACGTTGGCACAAATTTCATCCCTTAGTCGCAGTTAGGGTCGGAGGAATGAATTTTTGAATGGAAAAAAATTTTTTTTCAATTCACAAATTCATTCCTCCCACCCTAATTGCGACTAAGGGATGAAATTCGTGTCACTCATTGTGTATTAAATGCTCAACACGTTGGCACAAATTTCATCCCTTAGTCGCAGTTAGGGTCGGAGGAATGAATTTTTGAATGGAAAAAAATTTTTTTTTCAATCTCCGCACTTTAGAGAATTCATTTGAAAAAAAATTATTTTTTCAATCTCTTTGCTCTTTCAAACATTTACTCCTCCCTCCCTAACAGGCGCTAAGGGATGAAATTCGTGTCACTCATTGTGTATTAAATGCTCAACACGTTGGCACAAATTTCATCCCTTAGTCGCA
>NW_021681214.1:1844-2239 GCF_001412515.2 Diachasma alloeum | reverse complement strand
AAAAATTCACTCCTCCCTCCCTAACTGGCCCTAAGGGATAAAATTTGTGTCACCTATTGAGTATTAAATGCTCAACGCGTGGGCATAAATTTCATCCCTTAGTCGCAGTTAGGATCAAATGAATTTTTGAATTGAAAAAAAAAAATTTTTTTCAATCTCCGCACTTTGGAGAATTCATTTGAAAAAAAATTTTTTTTTCAATCTCTTCGCTCTTTCAAAAATTTACTCCTCCCTCCCTAACAGGCGCTAAGGGATGAAATTTGTGTCACTCATTGTGTATTAAATGCTCAACACCTTGGCACAAATTTCATCTCTTAGTCGCAGTTAGGGTCGGAGAGATGCATTTTTGAATTGAAAAAAAAAAATTTTTTTCAATCTCCGCACTTTGGAGAATT
>NW_021681214.1:709-1544 GCF_001412515.2 Diachasma alloeum | reverse complement strand
GCGCTTTCAAAAATTCACTTCGCCCTCCCTATTAGGCGCTAAGGGATGAAATTTGTGTCACTCATTGTGTATTAAATGCTCAACACGTTGGCACAAATTTCATCCCTTAGTCGCAGTTAGGGTCGGAGGAATGAATTTTTGAATGGAAAAAAAAAATTTTTTTTCTATTTCTTTGCGCTTGCAAAAATTCACTCCTCCCTTCCTATTAGGCGCTAAGGGATGAAATTTGTGCCAACGTGTTGAGCATTTAATACACAATGAGTGACACAAATTTCATCCCTTAGTCGCAGTTAGGGTCGGAGGAATGAATTTTTGAATGGAAAAAAAAAATTTTTTTTCTATTTCTTTGCGCTTGCAAAAATTCACTCCTCCCTTCCTATTAGGCGCTAAGGGATGAAATTTGTGTCACTCATTAAGTATTAAATGTTCAACACGCTGGCACAAATTTTATCTCTTATTCGCGATTAGGGTCGGAGGAATGAATTTTTGAATTGAAAAAAAAAATTTTTTTCTATTTCTTTGCGCTTGCAAAAATTCACTCCTCCCTCCCTATTAGGGGCTAAGGGATGAAATTTGTGTCACTCATTGAGTATTAAATGCTCAACACGTTGGCATGAATTTCATCTCTTATTCGCACTTAGGGTCGGAGAAATAAATTTTTGAATTAAAAAAAAAAATTTTTTTTCCAATCACCACACTTTGGAGAATTTATTTGAAAAAAAATTTGTTTTTCGATCTCTTCGCTCTTTCAAAAATTCACTCCTCCCTCCCTAACAGGTGCTAAGGGATGAAATTTGTGTCACGTATTGAGTATTAAATGCTCAACACGTTGGCA
>NW_021681214.1:392-591 GCF_001412515.2 Diachasma alloeum | reverse complement strand
CAGTTAGGGTGGGAGAAATGAATTTTTGAATTGAATTTTTTTTTTCCATCTCTTCGCACTTTAAAAAATTCACTCCTCCCTCCCTAACTGGCCCCAAGTGATAAAATTTGTGTCACTTATTGAGTTTTAAATGCTCAACGCGTTGGCACAAATTTCATCCCTTAGTCGCAATTAGGGACGGAGGAATGAATTTTTGAAT
>NW_021681214.1:0-165 GCF_001412515.2 Diachasma alloeum | reverse complement strand
CTTCCTATTAGGCGCTAAGGGATGAAATTTGTGTCACTCATTGAGTATTAACTGCTCAACACGTTGGCACAAATTTCATCCCTTAGTCGTATTTGGGGTCGGAGGAATTAGTTTTTGAATTGAAAACAAATTTTTTTTTCATTCTCTTCGCACATTCGAAAATTC
>NW_021681213.1:28134-44279 GCF_001412515.2 Diachasma alloeum | reverse complement strand
GACCCTTCCCAAAATGGTTGGGCCAGAACCGCCCCTATATATCTACTATATTGAAATGTTGAACATAAAATATCGGCTATAAAAAGTCAATGAAGTTCGATTTTTCTATACAACTTATTCTACTGAGATATTTGTTATCGAATTTCTTCCGCTGAAATTTAGAGATTGTTGGTGGTAGATTTTCTCGATGAAAAGAATAGAAAAATGGAATGAAAAAATTATAGGTGGCTGTATCTATGATACAGCTGTAATTGTACATGAATACGACCATAGTCTTTCTTTCTTCCTTGAACTTCCTATATAGAAACGCCTTGAATTCTCTCGAATTGGCGAGAAGCTCCCGGAATCCCCTCGGGATTTCTGTAAACTCCTTGAATTGTTTGGAAATTTGAAGAAACTTCTAAAATTACCTGGAAATGTCTGAAATTTTCAATAATTCCGGTAGATGCCGCTGAACATAAGAACTGTTTTACAAAATAACGCCCAAAAAGTAATAGCAATTTTTCCAATGAAATTATTCGTTTTTTTCATGAACGATCCAGTATTTCTGGGTAGCACCACCACCACCACCACCACCACCACCACCACCACCACCACCAACACCACCACCACCAACACCACCACCACAACCAGCAGATTTTCCAGGAGCAGGAGGAGGAGCTGAAAGAGGAGTCCTGGAAGGAGCTGCTGCAGGATTGGAAGCTCCAGGAGCAGCAGTCCCCATAGTCCCCCCACGACCTGATGCTGCTATCGCAGGTCTTGCAGCCCTCATTGGCCAAGTGGTTGAGCCTGCGAGGCAGGCCCAGGTGATTGCATTGGTCAACCAGGTTGTGGAGGCGACAGTACAGGAGAGACTGAGGGAGAGAGAGAAAAAGAAGAAGAAGAACAGAGGAAAGAAGCAGTGGGTGCCAAGAGGTGGGAAGAGAGGAAGAGGTTGGTGTGGAGGGGGAAGAGGTCAGGGAGGAGATGGAGCTCGTGGAGGGTGGGAGAGTAGATTGCACCTTTACATTCAAAAATGAATAATAAATAATGAAATTAATGGTAATTGTCTTTTCTATCATTCCCTTATGATACTTTTTTACTAGAAAAATCTAAAAATGTGGGGTTTTACCGCCCCGCGCCCCTTTGCCCTACCCTCGATGAATCAAATATTTTTAGGGGGGTCCAGGGGAAGCCCCTGAACATTTTCAAATAAAAAAATTTAGTCAAATTGTCACCCTTATAAGAAAAATTTTTTTTGTCTCGAAAAATCGAAAAATGTGGGGTTTTACACCCCCTCGCCCCTTCGCCCTATCGACGACCAGTGGAATATTTTTTGGAGGACTGACGGAGAATCCCTGAACATTTTTTAGTCCAACAATTTAGTCAAGTTGTTACTCTTATAATGAAAATATTTTTTTCACTAGAAAAATCGAAAAATTAGGGGGTTTACCCCCCCTCGCCCCTTCGCCCTACCCTTCATGAGTCGAATATTTGTTGGGGGTTTGAGGGAGAGCCCCTGAACATTTTGTAGTCAAAAAATGTAGTCAGTTTGCCACCCTTATAATAACATAATTTTTTATACCAGAAAAATGGAAAAATGAGGGGTTTTACCCCCCCTTGCCCTTTTATTCTACCCTCGATGAGTGGCATATTTTTTGGGGGATTGAGGGGGAGCCCCTGAACAATTTTTAGTTCAAAAATGTAGTCAAGTTGTTACTCTTATAATAAAAATAGTTTTTTTACTAGAAAAATCGAAAAATTAAGGGGTTTACCCCCTCTCGTCCCTTCACCCTACCCTTCATGAGGCGAATATTTTTTGGACAGTTGAGGGGGATCCCCTGAATATTTTTTAGTACAAAAATTCAGTCAAGTTGTTAATTTTATACTAAAAATAGTTTTTTCACTAGAAAAATCGAAAAATTAGGGGGTTTATCCCCCCCCTCGCCTCTTCGCCCTACTCTTCATGAGTCGAATATTTGTTGGGGGGTTGAGGGAAAACCCCTGAACATTTTTTAGTCCGAAAATGTAGTCAAATTGTCACCCTTATAATAAAATTTTTTTTTTCTAGAAAAATCGAAAAAAATTGAGTTTTACACCCCCTCGTCACTTTGCCCTACCCTAGATGAGTCGAATATTTTTTGTGGGGTTGAGGGGGAGCCCTGAACATTTTTTAGTCACAAAATGTAGTGAAGTTCTCACCCTTATAATAAAAAGATTTTTTTTACTAAAAAAATCAAAAAAGGGGTTTAACCACCCCACGCCCCTTTGCCCAATCATTCACGAGTCCAATATTTGTTGGGGGGTTGAGGGAGAGCCCCTGAACATTTTGTAGTCAAAAAATGTAGTCAGTTTACCACCCTTACAATAACATAATTTTTTATACCAGAAAAATGAAAAAATGAGGGGTTTTAGCCCCCCTTGCCCTTTTATTCTACCCTCGGTGAGTGTGTGAGAGACAGACGTGAGTTTGTATCACCCTAGTTTATGGATTTTAATTCCCATGACTTACGTTCATGCATGGAAATCATTACCCACCTATTTTATTGGATCCAAACCTTAAAGACTTTGCATCTCCTGCAGTAGTCGCGGCTAAAGTGGGGAGCTCGGCCAACTCAGAGCTTGATCTTTGACGCTCGGCTAGCTTGGCCGATAGGTCCTCGGGTTGTATCGGTAGTTTACTCTTCTTCCAGGCACATAGGAGAGTCATCAACAGCCTCCTCCATCGAGACGCCGCGAATAAGATACCTGATAAGGCTCAACCCTCCAATGGATCCCATGGTCCGTAGCCGGTGGTGGTATTCTTCTTGATGTCTCATCCCAATCTCTACTAGTCTGCGCTGCGCCTCATCCAGCCGCAGTTCGTTTTCCCGATGATCTTCAAGGTTCGGTAACGGATCAACGTGGAGATTGGTAAGAAAATGAGCCAAGCCGGGGGTCTGAGCTAATTCGGGAGCGAAATTGCCGATTGATAAGTTCACGGGTGGTAAGTGAACTTCGATTTCTGTCGTCTCGATGATTGCAATATCGGATATGAGATCTCTCGACGTTCGGAGATCACAATCCCTACCCAGGGTTACAATCCCGGTTCCGGCGATGTTGACTGCATCCACGAGCTTCTGTCCGCAGAGTATATCCCCGTGTTCGGGTTCGATAGAGGTGAAAAGCCATTGTTTGCTGGTGCCTAAGTTGGTCCATTCTGTGCCTCATGATTTACTGATCTTTATATCACAAGTGCGTAAGACATCTGCTGATGCTTTCGAGATCTTCCTGCTGTAGGAGCGCGTACCTACGTCGATCTTCTGAGACGCGTATATACGGTTTCTCGTGTGTAATGTGAGCCGATATGGTGCGATTACCCACGAGTTGAGGTCGTCTGCAAGAGCGTAACCGATATAAATGATAGATGTCTCGGGTCATCAGTGGCAGGGTGATATTCTGAAGGAATTTATGCGATAGTGTGATAAGGCGTCGCGAAGATGAGTCAGTCCTAGTAGTACGTCATTGATATAAGGCCTTTGCGTATGGTGATTCTTCACGATGATTGTAAAAGTCTTGTATTTTCCGGCGAGTGTAACTAGCACGTCGCCGATGACGGGTTTATAACGCTGTAGTTCGTGAACGTCTACAAGATGGACCGATTGTAAGAGTTTTCCGACGGGGCTGTTAATTTCGCAATCGGTGGCCAGAAAATGCACGAGATGACCGCGTCTAAAAGTGAGACCATCGTCTGTCTCTACCAGACCCGGTTGTAATATGGTGGTAGGTAAGGGGGTCAGGTTATCATCCCCCCTTGTGGCTTCGTCGTATTCTTTTTCCAGGGGTTCTTTATCACTCGAGGTGGGCTGAAGATAGATTCCCTTACCAGTAGTGTGCTGTGGAGCTGAGGCCATCGTAGGCGTTGGTGCGGTTATTTGCGCCTCTTCGGAATGTGAGGAGATAGGCGGGAGAGAAAATCGTAGCCTTTTCACCGCTTCCTTAGCCCTGGCTTTGGTTGTAACTTCGATGAATGGGTTGGATTTGGCCATGGGTATCTCGCCTGGCTTGGGCGTTGGGAGGAATGATACTCGCCTGGGCTTCCGAATGATGGAATGGATTGGAGGCCTACTCGTGCTTGACCCTGCTGGGGTTGGCGATTCTCGAGGGGAATATTGTGCCTCTGTTTCAGACGATTCATCGGCCGACCCTGGCGCAACTGGAGGAGGCGTTGACGGTTGGGGTTTCGAGTGTCTGTTTAGACTTGCCTGCAGGTTTTCCAAGCTTCGCAGTAGTTTTGCTATCTTTTTGTCTCTTATTTTAGCTCTTGTTCCGATACTCGGATCCCCCTCGAGTTCTCCCTCTGGTCTTTCTACGTCTTCCTGCTCTTCTTCTTCGTCGTCTTTGTCCTCTACCTCTTCTTTCTCTTCTTCTTCGTCGTCCGCGGATATGAATGCAGACGGATCAAAACCCTTAGACGCATTCTTTTCGTCCAAGGCTCGGAAGGACTTTCGTAAACTCTCTAAGAAGGCGGGTGTTCGTTCGAAAGCTTGGTTTATATGATTCGCCGGTGACCTAGGCTTTTGGGGTGCCGTTTCGTTTTCGACGAGTTGTAGTGGAGGTTCATCTGTTTCGGGAGCTTCTGATTCAGGAGCTCTTCTCGGATCTTTTTCTATCTCGACAATGACATCGCTAGATATTGGTGGGCAGTCAAAGACGTCGTCATCATCCGTATCATCGTCGAACTGTGGAGGTGGAGGCGAGGCCAGTCTTATCTGTGGGGACTCAGGCTCGTCTCTGAGTTCACTAGAAGTCGTCGTTATGCCCTCCCGCTCCAGTTCCGTGAAATCAGCCGGTTCGGTATACGTTGGCCTTGTGACTCCTGAGACAGTGTTGGCACGGATGCGAAATCTCAGACGAGAGGCTATCGTATCTCGGGGTGAGGGGACGATAGGCTTCTGTGTCGCCTTTTTCTGACTGGACGGTTTTGCAGACGTCGACCTTTCCGTTGGATTAGAAGGGCTGGATGTCGCTCGTAACGTCGAAGGTTGATTAGCGCTGTCTTTTCTCGGTCTGCCCCTTCCTCGTTTTGCCGGTTGGTCTCTCATGGCCGGCGTACTCTCGGATACGGTGTTTGATCTGGGTCTGGGAGGCAGTGGCACTGTGAAACGCCCGGGCATGGTGCAAAACTTGGCAACTTCTTCGTCGGTCGCCGGTATATCAACGGGGTTATACGCCAGGGCCTTGGCCACTTGTTTGGTTTTGGCTGTGCGATGATGACCAACGAAATCAAATCCCGTGATTTTGGTCTTCAAATGATCTTTTCTGGTCGTGTAATCCGAGGTATCTTGGAGCCATACTACGGCGGAGCTTTCTGAATACATCTCAAAAGGCCTTCCATACAGGTACGGCTTGAAGTGATTCAAGGCGAACACGACTGCGAGACATTCCCACTCCTCGTTGGTATATCTTGTCTCTGCTCCTGTCACGGACCTCGAGCTATAGGCAATAGGTCCTTCTACCCCGGTTTCGTCCAGTATCGTCAGCACAGCGCCTACTCCACAAGGTGACGAATTTACTGTGACCATAAACGGTTTCTCAAAGTCGGGATGTAACAGAAATGGTTCATTATACATGAATACCTTCAGTTCATTAAATGCGTGTTCCTGTCGAACGCCCCATTTCCATTCTGAATCTTCTTGAGTAATTCCTGTAACGGATTCGTCCTGGGTGAGTACCATTCTTTGAATCGATGGAAGTAGTTACACATCCCCAGGAAACTACGTAATTCTGATTTATTTGTGGGGGTTGCGAAGGCGGTAATGGCGTGTACCTTACTCGGGTCTGGGCGTATTCCATGCTCGTCGATGACGAACCCGAGATAAGTCACTTCTCTCTGGAACAGGTGACACTTGTCTATCTGTAACGTGGCACCATGTTTATTCAATCTCTCGAATAAGGCTTTTAATAATCGCTGGTGTTTGCCTTCGTTTTTGAATGCACGATGATATCGTCTAAGGAGGCCTCGATGCCGTTACCAAGAAGCCCCTTAAGCATGGCATCCATGGCTCTCTGGAAAATCGCGGGTGCGTTTTTCAGTCCAAACGGCATCGTCAGGTACTCGAAGTGACCTTCGGGAGTCGAGAAGGCTGTTTTCTCCCGGACTCTAGCGCTCATGCGGATCTGATGGAAACCACTGGCGAGGTCGAGAGTCGTGAAATATCTAGATCGTTTAAACTTATCTAGAATCATCCTTATTCGGGGTAATGGATATCGATCAGCAATGGTCTTCTTATTCACTCCCCGGAGATCTGTCGCCATCCGCCACCACTTTTCCCCTCTGGAGTCCGGCTTCTTGGGTACCATGATAATCGGTGCATTCCAAGCTGATTTCGAATGACCAATTTTCCCTTGACTAAGCAGAGCTTGGGTCTGCTTCTTTACTTCGCCCTTGAGACTCTCAGGGATCCTGTACTGCTTGATGTAAACAGGAGTTTCATCCTTCGTCCTAATTGTGCAAGTCACATTCTTGATTTCACCACTTCCTTCCCCTGGAAGTGTGAAGAGGTGGGGAAAATCTTTGATGAGGTCAGAGATTAGATGTGCGGACTCCGCATCAGTGGTGAGTTTGATGAGTACATCCTTGACGTACTGTTCCCGGGTCTTTTTAATTTCTTCAAGAGTTTCCGTGAGACGAAACTCTAGGTCAGGTTCTCCAAAAGGGTCGGTATACAAGTCCATGCCCTCCAGTTCAGCCATACTCATTACTACGGCCAAAGGGTGTAAGGTTTGAGGCGGTATACGAATGTTGACTTTCTCGTCGTTCTCATTGGCGATAGTTGTCAAGAAAATATTTTTCTTAGACCACGATGACTCAGGGTCGACTTCTGTTTCTCTCAGAACCAGCCCTTTGGCGACTTCTGTTGTGGGTAAATAGCTTCGTCGGGTTATCGGGGCGTCCGATTCGACAGAGATTTTTAATTCTGAATGAGGTGGAAGGTTTATTGGTTTCTGCGGATCTAATTCGCGATGAAAAATAATAGGATTCTGAAGAGCTGAGTTAAGGGTCACTGATTGGTAGTGGAATGAAATTTCGGCTTTTGTTGGGACAAAATAATCATTACCGACAATCCCGATGTACGCTCCCGGAGACTTTGAATCGACGATGTTAAATTCTGTCGGTACGCCGTTGACGTTGATGGTGAGCGTACCGATAACGGGTACGTCTCCCCCCCCCCTACTCCATACAAGTTTCGCGTTTCGCAGGGAGTCAGTTCCGCGGACGTCGCCCCCAAGAAGATCACGTTCAATGCCGCACCAGTATCTAATAAGAATAACCCGGAGTTTCCTCTTAATAACTCTGATTCTAGTCGTACCATAGGTCCATCTCCTGAGCTACAGGTGGCAGGACATTTTGGAGCATTTAGATAGGGTGGTAAACGCATATGAAACGGAATGGCCGACTTTACATAATCTTTCAGCGCGACGGTAAAGGACTCGAACGACACGGTGCATCCGAAAAGCGCCAGAAAATCTCGGCCGATTATGCCATCATATCCACCCGTCGGGTCTAGAACTACATGAAATTTATGTTTCAGATGTTTTATAGGTAATTCTATCGTCCCAAACGTTTCCACAATGCGAAGTCCCGCACCGACAATATATAACTTTTCCGTCTCATCTACTCGGGTAGCAGGGTGTAATGCTCGTATCCAGATAAGGCTCGCTTCCCCCCCGTATCCACCAGGAATTCGACTTGTCCGCGCTGTAGGGCCCGATGTTGGATATTTACAACGGGACAAGTTCCTTTTACGTGTTTAATTAGATTTTCACTCGGCAAAGAATTTCGGCTGCTGAGACGGAGGTGTTGCGCCTTGGCCTCGCTCGTCCTTTCCGTCGCAGGACGAGCGCCTTCCCCGTTTAAAAAATCGCTACGATTGTCGGATTTTCTGTCGGGGGTAGCGTCACGTCTTGTACGTCGGCGTTCGTAAGAATATTCCCTACTTTTAGCACCGTCGGGGCGCTCGATCGACCTCTCCCGTCGGGCATACTCTCCAGGTCCAGGAGAGAAGCGACCCGAGCCTACACTTTGAGTTCTATTGGTGGAGCATTTCGGGCAATCACAGCAATGTTCCACTCGTTTCTTCCCCACTTGGGAAGACGTCGCCGTGCTGTAATGTTCTCGAGAATTTCTACGGTCTGAGAGATAATTACTGTCCCTTGAATTATCTCGGGTGGAACTACCCGACGGACCGTCGAAGAAATATCTGTCACGACTGCGTCGCTCGTCGTCGAAACGAACTGAGCGTTCACTCGAATAGCAACGGAAACTGTCGTTATGGAATCTTTCACGGGGCCACGACTCGCGGTGCTCACGGTCATACTCTCTCGGATTACGCTCGTCCGATCGTCGATCTCGTGGGTCAACTCGTCGGTCATTACTATGATTTGGATTTTGTAGAATCCTGATAGGCGTAGCAAATTCTCTGTCCTCGTCTACTAATGGTTTCAATACTTCTAATGCTCTCTTCAGCGTATCAACTTCGAGCCTTTTCAATTCGGCTCGGTAATCAGAAGGTATCACTTTCATGAGTTTACGGAGAGCTTTTTGTTCTAGTAATTGGGTTAAAACTTCATGATGTTGAGGATGGAGAAGTTGCAACGTCGTTTTAGCATTACCAACAATTTTAATGAGGCGAAGGTTGAAATCATCTAGTTCTTCGCATTTGTCGGGATATATGCTGGCAATTTTCTCCTCAAAATACGCTTGGCTATACCATCTCCTGTACTTTGACCGAGCAAATTTAGAATTTCCTCGGTGGAATTCACCGGGACGCTCTCTAAGTGAGCTCGTGCGGGGAAACGAAATCGGTCTAGTACAGCAGCGATAAGGTCAGCATTCTGAGGCGTTACTTTGTGGTAACATTTCTTCACGGCCGATTCAAAGTCGAGAAAATCCACCGAGGATTCGGGGTGGTCACTGAAATTCGGGATTGAATTGAACGTGTCCCTGGCACGTAAATACTCAACGAAATCTGCCCCGACGGCGGTGGTATTTTCACCCAACGTTACTCTAGTATTATTTAACTGGTTGCGCCGGGCCGCATCGTCGGCTGGTGCATCTCGATTTTGACCGTCGTGTCCATCCCCGTTCAAAGGGTCCGCTGGATTGAACATGTTTCTTAGTCTATAGCTCATTTGCCGATAAAATCTTCTATTACAATAATTCTATCGATCCCTAGAAAATCAATTTCAGTCGAATCACTGCAGTGAGGTTAGGTATTCCACTTCTGACAACAAAACTGTGAGAGACAGACGTAAGTTTGTATCCCCTCAGTTTATGGATTTTAATTCCCATGACTTACGTTCATACATGGAAATCATTACCCACCTATTTTATTGGATCCAAACCTTAAAGACTTTGCATCACCTGCAGTAGTCGCGGCTAAAGGTAACATTCGGACGGGAATATGTAAATGAACTCACGAAAAACTTGAGATTTACCCTAATACGGATTTATTCCATGAAAGTTTAGTCGTCGTTAATACAATGTTCTTTAATACATCGAGCGGTTCGATACGATGTGACACCGACGAATACTAGTTTATCGGACCGAGTGAATTTAGTAATTATGATTCTATTAAAGGGAAGTTTGTATCGTTTTACAATTTTACCATACTTTGATTTCGACAATTCCTTAGAGAGAGAGAGAATATCACTACAGCAAGATATCAACGAAGAACTAGATGATTTTAGTTGAAGGATAGTTTAGGAAGTTTAGTGCGCTCACCCTTACGGTTATACGATAATCCTTTAATTACAATATTTTCGTTGTATTGAAGGTTCCAATATTTTCCCAGATGTAATCCAAGGGTCCTCGTCAGAGTCCAGTGTACACAATTTAAACTAGTATGACTTTAATCCAGTCCACGAATGATTAAGTCAAAATTTATCAATTTAATAGTTCGTTTTCGAATGTTCACTCCTTGAGTCCTTACTCACTTCACTCACACGAACCACGAAGATGTGCGTGATTGTTCGCGATAATACTGTAAAATACCGAATGGGATCGCAAATTATTAGCTCGGTCTACCGGTCCAAAAGCCTCGCAATATGAAGGGATGGATTGCGGCGTTGGCTAGTTTCATTGAAATCAAAGGGAATGATACAGGAGTCAAGCGGGGAAATGCTCGCTATGGCTCCGCAGGCGTGACTGTTGGTTAAAAGTTTTCTTATAGACGCGTTGGCGTGTCCAGAAAATGCTACCACGGCATCTCCTGGGCACACGTGCCTAGAGGTGTGGGCCATGGATGTGGTGAGCCGACGTGGAATTTGCAAAATTGCAAAATCCAGTCCGGTGAGCTACAGTAAAACTTCCCGAATTTAATAATTTAGTCTCACGAAACGACATAAAATTGATGAAGGAATTTTGTATATAACAAGTGGCATATTTTTGTGGGATTGAGGGGGAGCCCCTGAATAATTTTTAGTTCAAAAATGTAGTCAAGTTGTTAATTTTATACTAAAAATAGTTTTTTCACTAGAAAAATCAGAAAATTAGGGGGTTTATCCCCCTCGGAATCCAGGAGCCACGTTACAGCCACGGTATTTGCGTGGCTGTTACGTGGCTATTAGGATTGTGATTTTCTGGGGCTAAAAAGGGGGAAATGATATCTGAAAACACAATAAAAGTGGATAGACGAATTTATAGTTTATATTTGCACTGTTTATAACATTATCTATCAATTGATTAAAATTAATGAGGGTGTATATAATGATAATACAAATCCCGTAGGGGGAATGCCGGGAGATGGCGGCAGTGTCGACATCCCAACGGGGTCGGGCAAGTAGACAGCAGACGCTGTCAGAATAAGTGAGACCCCAACAGAGCTGGGGCGCCACAGTCTCGGCAGTAGGGCCAGAAGAAGAATATCCATGGATTTTTGGAGTGGGGGACAAGCATATGAGTGGGAATTACATAGAGTGGGGGTACCCTGGGTAGGGAAAACTTCTGCTAGAAGCCCTATAGCAGTCCCGCTGTCACAGGGGGAGGTTCGAAGGGGGGTTTATGTCCTCCTTGTCCTCAAAGTTTACTTTAAGTTTTTCCGTTGATTCATTCGCGCGCTAATTAATATTAAGGGATGAGACAAGGACTTTTCGATGGAGAATTAGATTCCCCATCTATTAACGCCCGTTTCATCCCTTAATCTTTGTAATAAAAAAATTAAAACTGCGACGAAAGTTACGGTGCTATGAGAAACCCAATGGTTTCTCGGTGCAGAGTGCCACCCCAATAACTCGCCCGCTAATTAAAAAATCGTCTCTCCCCTCCTAATTAACATTAAGGAATTAAATCAATGCTGTTCGATGGAGAATTAAATTCCCCATCCAGCAATCCCCGTTTCATCCCTTAATCTCTGTAATAAAAAAATAAAAACTGCGACGAAAGTCGCGGCGCTATAAAAAACTTGATGGATAAATCGCCCGCTAATAAAAAAATCGTCTCTCCCCTCCTAATTAATATTAAGGAATGAAACCAATGCTGTTCCATTGAGAATTAAATTCCCCATCCAGCAACCCCCATTTCATCCCTTCATCTCTGTAATAAAATATAAAAACTGCGACGAAAGTCACGGCGCAATGAAAAACCTAATGGTCTCCCGGCGCAGTGACTCCCGATAACTCGCCCGCTAATTAAAAAAT
The DNA here is from genome assembly GCF_001412515.2 of Diachasma alloeum. Classification (NCBI taxonomy): domain Eukaryota; kingdom Metazoa; phylum Arthropoda; class Insecta; order Hymenoptera; family Braconidae; genus Diachasma; species Diachasma alloeum. The sequence continues at coordinate 32,621 of NW_021681213.1, read as the reverse complement.
CGTCTCTCCCCGCCTAATTAACATTAAGGAATGAAACCAATGGTGTTCGATGGAGAATTAACTTCCCCATACAGTAATCCCCGTTTTATCCCTTAATCTCTGTAATGAAAAAATAAAAACTGCGACGAAAGTCACGGCGCAATGAAAAACCTAACGGTCTCTCGGCGCAGTGACTCCCGATAACTCGCCCGCTAATTAAAAAATCGTCTCTCCCCGCCTAATTAACATTAAGGAATGAAACCAATGCTGTTCGATGGAGAATTAACTTTCCCATCCATTAACCCCCGTTTCATCCGTTAATCTCTGTAATCAAAAAATAAAAACAGCGATGAAATTCGCGGCGTTATGAGAAACCTAATGGATAACTCGCCCGCTAATTAAAAAATCTTTTCTCCCCGCCTAATTAACATTAAGGAATGAAACCAATGCGATTCGATGGAGAATTAAATTCCCCATCCATCACCCCCGTTTCATCCCTTAAGCTCTGTAATCGAAAAATAAAAACTGCAACGAAATTCGCGGCGCTATGAAAAACTTGATGGATAACTCGCCCACTTATAAAAAAATCGTCTCTCCTCCTAATTAATATTAAAGAATAAAACCAACGCTGTTCGATGGAGAATTAAATTCCCCATCCATCTACCCCGTTTTATCCCTTAATCTCTGTAATCAAAAAATAAAAACTGCGATGAAATTCGCGGCGTGATGAGAAACCTAACGGATAACTCGCCCGCTAATTAAAAAATCGTCTCTCCCCTCCTAATTAATATTAAGGAATGAAACCAATGCTGTTCGATGGAGAATTAAATTCCCCATCCTTCAACCCCCGTTTTATTCCTTAATCTCTGTAATAAGAAAATTAATATTGCGACGAAAGTCGCGGCGCTATGAAAAACTCAATGGTTTCTCGGTGCAGTGACTCCCGACAACTCGCCCGCTAATTAAGAAATCGTATCTCTGCTCCTAATTAACATTAAGGAATGAAACCAATGCTGTTCGATGGAGAATTAACTTCCCCATCCACCAACCCCCGTTTCTTCCCTTAATCTTGGTAATCAACAAATAAAAACTGCGACGAAATTCGCGGCGTTATGAAAAACCTAATGGATAACTCGCCCGGTAGTTAAAAAATCCTCTCTCCCCTCCTAATTAATATTAAGAAATGAAACCAATGCTGTTCGATGGAGAATTAACTTCCCCATCCACCAACCCCCGTTTCTTCCCTTAATCTTGGTAATCAACAAATAAAAACTGCGACGAAATTCGCGGCGTTATGAAAAACCTAATGGATAACTCGCCCGGTAGTTAAAAAATCCTCTCTCCCCTCCTAATTAATATTAAGAAATGAAACCAATGCTGTTCGATGGAGAATTAACTTCCCCATCCACCAACCCCCGTTTCTTCCCTTAATCTTGGTAATCAACAAATAAAAACTGCGACGAAATTCGCGGCGTTATGAAAAACCTAATGGATAACTCGCCCGGTAGTTAAAAAATCCTCTCTCCCCTCCTAATTAATATTAAGAAATGAAACCAATGCTGTTCGATGGAGAATTAAATTCCCCATCCAGCAACCTCCGTTTCGTCCCTTAATCTCTGTAATAAAAAAATAAAAACAGCGACGAAAGTCACGACGCAATGAAAAACCTAATGGTCTCTCGGCGCAGTGACTCCCGATAACTCGCCCGCTAATTAAAAAATCGTCTCTCCCCGCCTAATTAACATTAAGGAATGAAACCAATGCTGTTCGATGGAGAATTAAATTCCCCATCCAGCAACCTCCGTTTCGTCCCTTAATCTCTGTAATAAAAAAATAAAAACAGCGACGAAAGTCACGACGCAATGAAAAACCTAATGGTCTCTCGGCGCAGTGACTCCCGATAACTCGCCCGCTAATTAAAAAATCGTCTCTCCCCGCCTAATTAACATTAAGGAATGAAACCAATGCTGTTCGATGGAGAATTAAATTCCCCATCCAGCAACCTCCGTTTCGTCCCTTAATCTCTGTAATAAAAAAATAAAAACAGCGACGAAAGTCACGACGCAATGAAAAACCTAATGGTCTCTCGGCGCAGTGACTCCCGATAACTCGCCCGCTAATTAAAAAATGGTCTCTCCCCGCCGAATTAACATTAAGGAATGAAACTAATGCTGTTCGATGGAGGATTAAATTCCCCATCTATCAACCCCCATTTCATCCCTTAATCTCTGTAATCAAAAAATAAAAACTGCAACGAAGCTCACGGCGCAATGAAAAACACAATGGATAACTCGCCCGCTAATTAAAAAATCGTGTCTCCCCTCCTAATTAATATTAAGGAATGAAACCAATGCTGTTCGATGGAGAATTAAATTCCCCATCCATCAACCTTTGTTGCATTTCTTAATCTCTGTAATAAAAGAATAAAAACTGCGACGAAAGTCGCGGCGCCATGAAAAACCTAATGGTTTCTCGGCGCAGTTTCTCTCGATAACTCGCCCGCTAATTAAAAAATCGTCTCTCCCCTCCTAATTAACATTAAGGAATGAAACTAGTGCTATTCGATGAAGAATTAAATTCCCCATCAATTAACCCTCTTTCAGCCCTTAATCTCTGTAAAAAAATCTCCCGGTAATTAAAATTTCACCTCTCCCCTCCTAATTACGATTAAGGAATGAAAAAAGGGCACTTCGACGGAGAATTAAATTCTCCATTAATTAACCTTCTTTCATCACTTAATCTCTGTAACACAGAAATAAAAACTGCCATGAAAGTCAGGGGCCAGTAAGAAGAATAATTTTTTCGCGGCGCACACTGACTATTCACCATTCGCCCGCGAATTAAGAATTCACTTTTTCCCTCCTAATTGAAATTAATTAATTATTTTTCTCACTGGCCCCTGACTTTCATGGCAGTTTTAATTTTTTTTTTACAGAGATTAAGGGATGAAAGAGGGTTAATTGATGGGGAATTTAATTCTCCTTCGAATTGCCCTTTTCCATTGCTTAATTTCAATTAGGAGGGGAGAGGTGAATTTTTAATTACCGGGAGTCCATATGCGCCGCAAAACAATGATTTTTCTTACTGCGCTGTGATTTTAATGACAGTTTCTCCCATTTTTTAAAGAGATTAAGGGCTGAAAGAGGGTTAATTGATGGGGAATTCTTTGTCGAACTACCGTTTTTTCATCCATTAATCTCAATTAGGAGGGGAGAGACAAATTTTTAATTCGCGGGCGAGTTATCCATTAGGTTTTTCATAACGCCACGACTTTCGTCGCAGTTTTTATTTTTTGATTACAGAGATTGCCCCCTCCACGAGGTTCCCACTTTGTTGTTAGTGAGGGGGCTCGGCCGCGGGCAGTGGGGGTCTTAAGGACTACCGCCGCTCGCGGTCGCTAAGAGGAACCCACCCAATCTATGTGTGTGAGCGGCGTAAGCCATGGCCTCGGCCATACCGTGCCTAAGGATGCGTGGAACAGGGCGAGCTGTGTCGCTAACGGTGCCTCTCAGAAACCTGAGCGACCTCTGAGAGTAGTCTTGGGTGTAACCCACCCGAGACAAGCCAAGCCCTGGGCAATCGCAGCAATGCACCAGGTGAAAACGCTTAACCGCGATACTCGTGGGACCAAAAATGGAAACCAATCTAAAAAATCTCAGTATTGAAAAAGAAACTTCGGGTGGGGCCAGCGATGGCGAACACACGAAGTCTGACTAGGCTGACTAGTCTGGTACCGATGTGAATCGGGTCAGACTGAGTAAAGCCGAGAGAAGACGTCACAAGAGAGCGAAGCTGCATCAAACCTCGGGGGCAATTGCAACCTTGGCGGATGCAGCAGCGAAGGTCGATGAGGGGCAGCGCGAGGGGGCTGTGTTACCTGGCGTTACCTGCCGGGGTGAAAGCACCTACCTTCAACGGTGTCTGGGAAAGAGAAGCTGTGGCAATGGTGTACTGCACTGATGAGGAAATGGGAAATTGACTGAAAGGCCTTTCCCCGAAAACAAAATAGCTGGGCTTACTGTACAAGTAGTCGCAGCCTCGGAGCTTCCCAAGAAGCACAGGGTTGTGGTACACGTGGAAGACCCAGATCTAACCGCTCAAGCAGCACTGTGCTTCCTTGAGAAACAGAATGCAGGACTGCAGGCCAGAGAGTGGGTTGTGGCTCGGGGCAGTGAGAGCAGGGACGCGAAAAGTGCCCACTTCGTTGCGCTGATCGGCGACCGATCAGTCTCTGTTCTGAAAGCCTGCAACTTCAGACTGCACTGCGGGATTCAAAAAGCAACTATCAAGCTGCTTGCGAAAGACCGTGCTGAAAGAAGAAGGGTACATAGAGGTACCAGGAAAGTAGTCATCATTATGGCTGCAACCCGGGTGCACATTGTATTGTACAGATAAATTTCCATAAACAGCAAAGCAGCCTCGGCTACTCTAGTCAGGCTATTAGCTGGGATGCAGACAGTCATAGCATTGATCCAAGAACCATGGATAGTGGACAATGCCATTAAGGG
>NW_021681213.1:16969-22588 GCF_001412515.2 Diachasma alloeum | reverse complement strand
TGGCAGACATGATTGGAGACTGGAGGGTCTCAAAGGACCTCTCAGCGTCCGATCATCAAACCATAAGAATGTCCATCCACACAGTAAAAGAAACGGAATGGGTAAGAAACCCAAGACGAACAAACTGGGGAAATTACTGAGAAAGTCTATCTGACAATCGTAGGGATATCATCCTTAGATTTAACAACAAAAAGCAGCTGAAGGAGGCTTCAATTGCCCTCAACCAGGCCATCATGGACTCCTTCGAGACAAACTGCAGGCTACTCCCGAAAGAGCAGCCTACTGAGACTCCTTGGTGGTTAGAGAAACTCGGTGGGCTGAGGGGCAAGGCTAGAAAAGCTTTTAACAAAGCTAAGGACATGAGAGCGCGCCCCCGTAAGGAAGACGCATGGAAAACTTACAGAGGCTTGCTCGCAGATTACAACGAGGCAATAAAGGCAGCCAAAGGTGACTGCTGGAGGGCTTTCACAAGCAACGTGGAGTCAATTGGAGACCTCTAGGCTGGCAAAAATCCTTGGAACAAACAGACTCCATATCTAGGGAGCCTACAGGCACCAGATGGCAGCCACATGGAAACCATGGGAGAGACTCTGAAACTCCTAATGAACACTCACTTTCCAGTCTTCATACAGGCCCAGGAGAGGGACAAAGAAACAATGCAAAATCAGAGGAATTTCTACGAAACACATGATTGGGCATTGGCAAATAAAGTAGTGCAGCCCTGGGGGGTCAAGTGGGCCATCAAAACCGTTGAACCCTTCAAGGCACCGGGACCAGACGGGATCTACCCAGCCCTATTACAGGAAGAGATAGAGACTATCACGGGACCCCTAACCAAGATTCTCAGAGCTAGTATAGCCCTGAAACATGTCCCTAATGTGTGGAATGAGACTAGGATGGTATTCATTCCCACGCCTGGAAAAACCGGTTATATAAAACCAAAGGACTTCCGTCCTATAAGCCTCACATCCTTCATCCTGAAGACCCTGGAGAGGCTGGTGGATAGACACATCAAGGCCGGGCCCTTGGCTGACAGACCCCTCTCCCCCTGTCAATATGCATACATGGAGGGAAGATCAACAGATACCGCCTTACATCACCTGGTGGGACTGATTGAGGGACAACTGGCGGTCAAGGGTTTTGCCATAGGCGCCTTTCTGGATATTGAGGGGACTTTTGATAGCACTTCGAATCCGGCTATAGAGAAAGCCATGGAAGAACGACAGGTGTCCAAGGCTATCATTGCTTGGACACAAACCATGCTGAAAGGCAGAAGACTATCGACAGGACATTCAAATTCAAATAGAATTAAAATTTAGAGAGAAAAAATTCCGATTCGCCCAGCCGGGATTCGAACCCGGGTCTCCCAGTTACGCGCCGGGCACTCTTACCGACTAAGCTACCGGGAACCACGGAAATTCTCACTCCAAATTCAACTCAGCACGCCGCCTAACCACCTTTAGGCATTAAATAAATTCAAATAGAATTGAAATTTAGAGAGAAAAAATTCCGATTCGCCCAGCCGGGATTCGAACCCGGGTCTCCCAGTTACGCGCCGGGCACTCTTACCGACTAAGCTACCGGGAACCACGGAAATTCTCACTCCAAATTCAACTCAGCACGCCGCCTAACCACCTTTAGGCATTAAATAAATTCAAATAGAATTAAAATTTAGAGAGAAAAAATTCCGATTCGCCCAGCCGGGATTCGAACCCGGGTAGGCATGTGTGGAGGGACGTCCGACTGGGGGCTGTCCGCACGGGGGAGTTCTCTCACCCCTGAGATGGAACCTGGTTGTAGATGTACTTCTAAATCAACTAAGTGAGGCCGGCTTCCACATCACCGGTTTTGCCGACACCTATCGAGGCGGTAGAAATAGCATTCAGTATTCCACCCCTCGACCTTAGAATTGTGAGTTGTACTACCACAACTGCATATAGACTAAGGTGTCAACAAGAATGGAAGATGACGGGCCAAGGCCATACAAGACTTAGCCTAATCAATGATCGACCCTTCATAGGTAAGACGGATAGAATTCCTAGGAAGTATCAGATCAGGAAAATTTTCAGAACGAGTATACCACCCAGACAGGAGTGGCTAGACTCGGAACTTCAACCAGGACCAAGAGAGGACTACTGGTTTACGGACGGCTCTGGCTTCAATGAAAGTTTTGGGGCAGGCATCTACCGTCTGAAAGATGACTTTGGAGAGAGTTTTCCACTGGGCCACCATTCAACCGTCTTTCAAGCAGAAATTCTGGGCGTACTTAAGTGTGCCCAGAGTATCTGAACGCGAGAAATACAAAAAGGGTGAAAATATTCATCTGCAGTGACAGCCAGGCGGCGATTCACGCCCTGTAAAAACCCACTACAGAGTCACAGGTGGTGTGGGAATGCATGCAGGCATTGGGCACACTGGGTAAAAACAACCAGGTTACCGTAACCTGGGAACCAGGCCACTATGGGATTCTGAGTAATGAAGTGGCAGATAAGCTGGCCAAGGAGGGTACAGAAAGGGTGCCCTCACACGGCCTGCTTGGCATGCCCTTCGCAGTGGGAAAAATTCTTATTAAAGAACATTTCCGGCGAGATCATATCAGGCGTTGGGAGAAAGTTGCGACCTGCAGACAAGCGAAACTGCTTATGAGGGGGCAACTAAGAGATAGAACCAGAAAGCTTCTGGAGCTGCACAGAGGGTATCTGAGGGTAGCAATAGGGCTCCTCACGGGTCATACAGCTCTCAGAGCTCATCTGTTCAAGATGAAACTTGCAGAACAAGAAGACTGTGGACTGTGCGGAAGCGATAAGGAGGGCGTCATCCACATTTTATATGAATGCCCCCTATTAGCACTCCGTCGCTATAAAATCTGGGGCCAGGCTTTCCTGGAACCAGAGGACTTACAACCAGCCTTGTTAGCCTAGTGAGAAATACGGGGCTGTGGTTGTGTGACTGACCAAAACTAAGGCGGATGTTACAAAAGATCGTATGATTTAGGTGACTCTGGGCGCTTCAAGTGACCAGCCGCGCATATTCTAATCCTAATTCTGATTCTACAGAGATTGAGAGATGAGACGGGGGTTGATGAATGGGGAATTTAATTCTCCATCGAACAGCATAGGTTTCATTCCATAATATTAGTTAGGAGGGGAGAGACGATTTTTTGATTAGCGGGCGAGTTATCCATCAAGTTTTTCATAGCGCCGCGACATTCGTCGCAGTTTTTATTTTTTGATTACAGAGATTAAGGGATGAAACGGGGGTTGCTGGATGGGAAATTTACCTCTCCATCGAACAGCATTAGGGTCATTTCTTAATGTTAATTAGGAGGGGAGAGACGATTTTTTAATTAGCGGGCGAATTATTGGGGAGGCACTCTGAGCCGAGAAACCATCAGGTTTCTCATAGCGCCGTGACTTTCGTCGCAGTTTCAATTTTTTTAGTACAAAGATTAAGGGATGAAATGAGGGTTGCTGGATGGGGGATTTAATTCTCCATCGAACAGCATCGGCTTCATTCCTTAATATTAATTAGGAGGGGAGAGACGATTTTTTAATTAGCGGGCGAATTATTGAGGTGGCACTCTGCGCCGAGAAACCATTGGGTTTCTCATAGGACCGTGACTTTCGTCGCAGTTTTTATTTTTTGATTACAGAGATTAAGGGATGAGACGGGGGTTGATGGATGGGGAATTTAATTCTCCATCGAACAGCATAGATTTAATTCCTTAATATTAGTTAGGAGGGGAGAGACGATTTTTTAATTAGCGGGCGAATTATTGAGGTGGCACTCTGCGCCGAGAAACCATTGGGTTTCTCATAGGACCGTGACTTTCGTCGCAGTTTCAATTTTTTTATTACAAAGATTGAGCGATGAAACGATGGTTGCTGGATGGGGAATTTAATTCTCCATCGAACAGCATAGATTTCATTCCTTAATATTAGTTAGGAGGGGAGAGACGATTTTTTGATTAGCGGACGAGTTATCCATCAAGTTTTTCATAGCGCCGCGACATTCGTCGCAGTTTTTATTTTTTGACTACAGAGATAAAGGGATAAAATGGGGGGTGCTGGATGGGGAATTTATCTCTCCATCGAACAGTATTAGTTTCATTTCTTAATGTTAATCAGGAGGGGTGAGACGATTTTTTAATTAGCGGGCGAATTATTGAGGTGGCACTCTGCGCCGAGAAACCATTAGGTTTCTCATAGCACCGTGACTTTCGTCGCAGTTTCAATTTTTTTTTTACAAAGATTAAGGGATGAAACGATGGTTGCTAGATGGGGAATTCAATTCTCCATCGAACAGCATTGGTTTCATTTTTAATGTTAATTAGGCGGGGAGAGACGATTTTTTAATTAGCGAGCGGGTTCTCGGGAATCACTGCGCCGAGAGACCATTAGGTTTTTCATTCCGCCGTGACATTCGTCGCAGTTTTAATTTGTTTATTACAGAGATTGAAGGATGAAACGGGGGGTGATGGAGAATTAAATTCCCCATCGAACGGCATTGGTTTCATTCCTTCATATTAATTAGGAGGGGAGAGACCATTTTTTTATTAGCGGGCGAGTTATCCATCAAGTTTTTCATAACGTCGCGAATTTCGTCGCAGTTTTTATTTTTTGATTACAGAGATTAAGGGATGGAACAGGGGTTGCTGGATGGGGAATTTAATTTTCCATCGAACAGCATTAGTTTCATTCCTGAATGTTAATTAGGAGGGGAGAGACGATTTTTTAATTAGCGGGCGAGTTATCGGGAGTCACTGCGCCGAGAGACCATTAGGTTTTTCATTGCGCCGTGATTTTCGTCGCAGTTTTTATCTTTTTATTACAGAGATTAAGGGATGGAACAGGGGTTGCTGGATGGGGAATTTAATTTTCCATCGAACAGCATTAGTTTCATTCCTGAATGTTAATTAGGAGGGGAGAGACGATTTTTTAATTAGCGGGCGAGTTATCCATTAGGTTTCTCATAACGCCACGACTATCGTCGCAGTTTTCATTTTTTGATTACAGAGCTTAAGGGATGAAACGGGAGTTGCTGTATGGGGGAGTTAATTCTCCATCGAACAACATTGGTTTCATTCCTTAATGTTAATTAGGCGGGGAGAGACGATTTTTTAATTAGCGGGCGAGTAATCGGGAGTCACTGCGCCGAGAGACCATTNCATTAGGTTTTTCATAGCGCCGCGACTTTCGTCGCAGTTTTTATTTTTTTATTACAGAGATTAAGAGATGAAACGGGGGTTGATGGATGGGGAATTTAATTCTCCATCGAATTGCATTGGTTTCATTCCCTAATGTTAATTAGGCGGGGAGAGATGATTTTTTAATGAGCGGGCGAGTTATAGGGAGTCACTGCGCCGAGAGACCATTGGGTTTCTCATAGCGCCGCGAATTTCGGTGCAGTTTTTATTTTTTGATTACAGAGATTAAGGTATGAAACGGGGGTTGATGGATGGGGAATTTAATTCTCCATCGAACAGCATTGGTTTCATTCCTTAACATTAATTAGGAGGGGAGACACGATTTTTTAATTACCGGGCGAGTTATACCATTAGGTTTTTCATAACGCCGCGACATTCGTCGCAGTTTTTATTTTTTGATTACAGAGATTAAG
>NW_021681213.1:16346-16635 GCF_001412515.2 Diachasma alloeum | reverse complement strand
TTTCGTCGCAATAGTCATTTTTTGATTACAGAGCTTAAGGGATGAAACGGGGGTTGCTGTATGGGGGAGTTAATTCTCCATCGAACAGCATTGGTTTCATTCCTTATTGTTAATTAGGAGGGGAGATACGATTTTTTAATTAGCGGGCGAGTTGTCGGGAGTCACTGCGCCGAGAGACCATTGGGTTTTTCATAGCGCCGCGACTTTCGTTGCAGTTTTTATTTTTTGATTACAGAGATTAAGGTATGAAACGAAGGTTGATGGATGGGGAATTTAATTCTCCATCGAA
>NW_021681213.1:15551-16108 GCF_001412515.2 Diachasma alloeum | reverse complement strand
TTTTATTACAGAGCTTAAGGGATGAAACAGGGGTTGATGTATGGGGGAGTTAATTCTCCATCGAACAGCATTGGTTTCATTCCTTAATGTTAATTAGGAGCAGAGATACGATTTTTTAATTAGCGGGCGAGTTGTCGGGAGTCACTGCGCCGAGAAACCATTAGGTTTTTCATAGCGCCGCGACTTTCGTCGCAGTTTTTATTTTTTGATTACAGAGATTAAGGAACGAAACGGGGGTTGATGCTGGAGAATTTAATTCTCCATCGAACAGCATTAGTTTCATTCTTTAATGTTAATTNGTGTTTCTCATAGCGCCGCGACTTTCGTTGCAGTTTTTATTTTTTGATTACAGAAATTAAGGTATGAAACGGGGGTTGATGGATGGGGAATTTAATTTTCCATCGAACAGCATTGGGTCCATTCCTTAATGTTAATTAGGCGAGGAGAGACGATTTTTTAATTAGCGGGCAAGTTATCGGGAGTCACTGCGCCGAGAGACCATTGGGTTTCTCATAGCGCCGCGACTTTCGTTGCAGTTTTTATTTTTTGATCACAGA
>NW_021681213.1:13579-15315 GCF_001412515.2 Diachasma alloeum | reverse complement strand
CCGAGAAACCATTAGGTGTTTCATAGCGCCGCGAATTTCGTCGCAGTTTTTATTTTTTGATTACAGAGATTAAGGGATGAAACGGGGGTTGATGGATGGGGAATTTAATTCTCCATCGAACAGCATTGGTTTCATTCCTTAATGTTAATTAGGAGCAGAGATACGATTTTTTAATTAGCGGGCGAGTTGTCGGGAGTCACTGCGCCGAGAAACCATTAGGTTTTTCATAGCGCCGCGACTTTCGTCGCAGTTTTTATTTTTTTATTACAGAGATTAAGAGATGAAACGGGGGTTGATGGATGGGGAATTTAATTCTCCATCGAACAGCATTGGTTTCATTCCTTAATGGTAATTAGGAGGGGAGAGACGATTTTTTAATTAGCGGGCGAGTTATCCATTAGGTTTCTCATAACGCCGCCACTTTCGTCGCAGTTTTCATTTTTTGATTACAAAGCTTAAGGGATGAAACAGGAGTTGCTGTATGGGGGAGTTAATTCTCCATCGAACAGCATTGGTTTCATTCCTTCATATCAATTAGGAGGGGAGAGACGATTTTCTAATTAGCGGGCGAGTTATCGGGAGTCACTGCGCCGAGAGACCATTAGGTTTTTCATTACGCCGTGACATTCGTCGCAGTTTTAATTTTTTTATTACCGGGATTAAGGAATGAAACGGGGGTTGCTGGATGGGGAATTTAATTCTCCATTGAACAGCATTGGTTTCATTCCTTAATATTAATTAGCGGGCGAGTTATCGGGAGTCACTGCGCCGAGAGACCATTAGGTTTTTCATTACGCCGTGACATTCGTCGCAGTTTTAATTTTTTTATTACCGGGATTAAGGAATGAAACGGGGGTTGCTGGATGGGGAATTTAATTCTCCATCGAACAGCATTGGTTTCATTCCTTCATATTAATTAGGAGGGGAGAGACGATTTTTTTATTAGCGGGCGAGTTATCCATCAAGTTTTTCATATCGCCGCGAATTTCGTCGCAGTTTTTACTTTTTGATTACAGTGATTAAGGGATGGAACGGTGGTTGCTGTATGGGGAATTTAATTCTCCATCGAACAGCATTGGTTTCATTCCTTAATGTCAATTACGCGGGGAGAGACGATTTTTTAATTAGCGGGCGAGTTATCGGGATTCACTGCGCCCAGAGTCCGTTAGGTTTTTCATTGCGCCGTGATTTTCGTTGCAATTTTTACTTTTTTATTACAGAGTTTAAGGGATGAAACGGGGGTTGCTGTATGGGGAAGTTGATTCTCCATCGAACACCATTGGTTTCATTCCTTAATGTTAATTAGGCGGGGAGAGATGATTTTTTAATTAGCGGGCGAGTTATCGGGAGTCACTGCGCCGAGAGACCATTGGGTTTTTCATTGCGCCGTGATTTTCGTCGCAGTTTTTATCTTTTTATTACAGAGATTAAGGGATGAAACGGAGGTTGCTGGATGGGGAATTTAATTCTCCATCGAACAGCATTGGTTTCATTCCTTAATGTTAATTAGGAGGGGAGAGACGATTTTTTAATTAGCGGGCGAGTTATCGGGAGTCACTGCGCCGAGAGACCATTGGGTTTCTCATAGCGCCGCGACTTTCGTTGCAGTTTTTATTTTTTGATTACCGAGATTAAGGTATGAAACGGGGGTTGATGGATGGGAAATTTAATTCTTCATCGAACAGCATTTGTTTCATTCCTTAATGTTAATTAGGCGGGGAGAGACGATTTTTTAA
>NW_021681213.1:12803-13326 GCF_001412515.2 Diachasma alloeum | reverse complement strand
TCTCCATCGAACAGCATTGGTTTCATTCCTTCACATTAATTAGGAGGGAAGAGACGATTTTTTTATTAGCGGGCGAGTTATCCATCAAGTTTTTCATAGCGCCGCGAATTTCGTCGCAGTTTTTATTTTTTGATTACAAAGATTAAGAGATGAAACGGTAGTTGCTGTATGGGGAATTTAATTCTCCATCGAACAGCATTTATTTCATTCCTTAATGTCAATTAGGTGGGGAGAGACGATTTTTTAATTAGCGGGCGAGTTATTGGGAGTCACTCCGCCGAGTGACCGTTCGGTTTTTCATTGCGCCGTGACATTCGTCGCAATTTTTATTTTTTTTATTACAGAGATTAAGTGATGAAACGGGGGTTGCTGGATGGGGAATTTAATTCACCATCGAACAGCGTTGGATTTATTCCTTAATGTTAATTAGGAGGGGAGAGACGATTTTTTGATTAGCGGGCGAGTTATCCATCAAGTTTTTCATAGCGCCGCGACTTTCGTCGCAGTTTTTATTTTTTGATTA
>NW_021681213.1:0-12515 GCF_001412515.2 Diachasma alloeum | reverse complement strand
ATGAAGCGGGAGTTGCTCGATGGGAAGTTTAATTCTTCATCGAACAGCATTGGTTTCATTCCTTAATGTTAATTAGGAGCAGAGATACGATTTTTTAATTAGCGGGCGAGTTGTCGGGAGTCACTGCGCCGAGAAACCATTAGGTTTTTCATAGCGCCGCGACTTTCGTCGCAGTTTTTATTTTTTTATTACAGAGATTAAGAGATGAAACGGGGGTTGATGGATGGGGAATTTAATTCTCCATCGAACAGCATTGGTTTCATTCCTTAATGTTAATTAGGAGCAGAGATACGATTTTTTAATTAGCGGGCGAGTTGTCGGGAGTCACTGCGCCGAGAAACCATTAGGTTTTTCATAGCGCCGCGACTTTCGTCGCAGTTTTTATTTTTTTATTACAGAGATTAAGAGATGAAACGGGGGTTGATGGATGGGGAATTTAATTCTCCATCGAACAGCATTGGTTTCATTCCTTAATGTTAATTAGGAGCAGAGATACGATTTTTTAATTAGCGGGCGAGTTGTCGGGAGTCACTGCGCCGAGAAACCATTAGGTTTTTCATAGCGCCGCGACTTTCGTCGCAGTTTTTATTTTTTTATTACAGAGATTAAGGGATGAAACGGGGGTTGCTGGATGGGGAATTTAATTCTCCATCGAACAGCATTGGTTTCATTCCTTAATGTTAATTAGGAGGGGAGAGACGATTTTTTAATTAGCGGGCGAATTATTGGGGTGGCACTCTGCGCCGAGAAACCATTGGGTTTCTCATAGCACCGTGACTTTCGTCGCAGTTTTAATTTTTTTATTACAAAGATTAAGGGATGAAACGGGGGTTGATAGATGGGGAATCTAATTCTCCATCGAAAAGTCCTTGTCTCATCCCTTAATATTAATTAGCGGGCGAATGAATCAACGGAAAAACATAAAGTAAACATTGAGGACAAGGAGGACATAAACCCCCCTTCGAACCTACCCCTGTGACAGCGGGACTGCTATAGGGCTTCTAGCAGAAGTTTTCCCTGCCCAGGGTACCCCCACTCTACGTAATTCCCACTCATATGCTTGTCCCCCACTCCAAAAATCCATGGATATTCTTCTTCTGGCCCTACTGCCGAGTTACCGGTACAGGCAGCTCGCCCAGCCGTCAAAATCGACCGTGGCACCCCACCTCTGTTGGGGTCTCACTTATTCTGACTGCGACTGCTGTCGACTTGACCCACCCCGTTGGGATGTCGACACTCCCGCCATCTCCCGGCATTCCCCCTACGGGATTTGTATTATCATTATATACACTCACATTAATTTTAATCAATTGATAGAAAACAATGTTATAAACAGTGTAAATATAAACTAATAATTCGTCTATCCACTTTTATTGTGTTTTCAGATATCATTTCCCTTTTTTTAGCCCCAGAAAATAACAATCCTAATAGCCACGCAACAGCCACGCAAATACCGTGGCTATAACGTGGCTCCTGGATTCCCAGGGTGGAGATGATGAAGACTTCGAAATAATCACTCACGCACTAACAATTTAACTTCGCTATATTTTACACATTTGAGAGTACAATTCGGGAATAGATGCTTGATATGTCTCTGTTCTGAGAGTTGACTTAATACTACTTTACAAAAATTGAATTTGGAGACGAATTGCAAATGCGATAGTTGGAAGGGATGAAAAATTATGGAAGGAGAAGCTCAGACATCTGAATGTGCTAATGATTGGTGGAAAATTCGTCAAGATGGGAGGGAATGTGTTCTGATAGGAGAATGGTGGTGGAAAACATCGGTAGGTCATAAAGAGGTGGGTAGGGAGACGTTGGCGCCTGTGGGGCCTTTTCCCCAATTGCGGGGTTCCTAGAAGGAAAGTATCTAAGGATTCACGAAGGTTGAGTGCAATAAGGGAAGGGAAATGATAATTGCACTGGAAAAACATGGGTTATTCGATGCTATAAACAGTTTAAGATATAAAATTTTGTCTTCAATGGAAGAATTAGGACAGTCTTGTAGCGATGAGGAAAAATGGAAAATGTCCGTTACAAGTTGAGAGAATAAAACGATTCAAATTCTAAAGAGAAATGCAGTGAAAGGTTCAAATGAGCAATATTCTGGAATGGTTTGGTTGGATTTTAGGTTTTTATGATCCTCTGAGCGACGCGACTGAAAGTCTGAAGAATTCTGTAAAATGATTGGGGAAAAAATACTTGAAGTGTGAATGTACATTGCGAGAAACAAATTCAAAAAAAATATTCTAATAATTTCGCGTGCTTGACACACAACAAATATTAACGAATAAATCAACAATCAAACAACATCTGTCGGAATAACTCGGTGACACGCTTTTTTTTAAATTTTTTATTCATTTTTTTTTCAAGTAATCCTCTGCTGGAAGGCACTTTGCGCATCTGGCCACTTTTCCTTTATGACATTGAAGAATAATGAAGTTACCGTCATTTGAACTGAGAAGGGGATCGACATGTGTGTCTGGTCTAGTGTAAGAAGACTCCCACCCCCCCACCCCTTCCGCGCTGCGTAATTGCACCTAGTTTTTTGTACACAATGATGACTCAAAAAAAAGATGGCGACCGCTGCAAAGTTGTTGGCGGTCCTCAGCGTACCTGATCTGTGTACATTCAAGATAACTGGAACACGAATTCATTTGCCTTACCCAGTGTATAGCACATAATTTTTTGAGGCGATGTGAGTCATGTAATGATAGTCTCTGAGCACCTCAGGTCGACCTGAAGGCGGTGTCCATCCAGAATGCGGCGGACGTGTACCTGATCTGTGTACTTTGGAACAAAACTGGAGCACGAATATTTCCATTGGTAGATCTTGGAAACACATATTTTTTTGTACACAACGGTGACTTGAGAAAAAAAATGGCGATTGCTGCAGAGTTACTGACGATCACCGGTGTACCCGATCTATGTACAGAGGACAAAACTCGAGCACGAATATTTTTAGTGACAGATTCTGAAAACATATTTTTTTGTCCTCAATGGTGACTCCAAAAAAAATGGCGACCCCTGCGAAGTTGCTGGCGGTCACCAGTGCATCTGATCTCTGTACATTGGAAAAAACTGGAGCACGAATATTTTCATTGGCAGATTTAGAAAACACATATTTTTTTGTAAACAATGGTGACTGGAAAAAAAATGGCGACCGCTGCAAAGTTGCTGGCGGTCACCAGTGTATCTGATCTCTGTACATTGGACAAAAATGGAGCACGAATATTTTAATTGACAGATTTCGAGAAGACATATTTGTTTGTAAACCATGGTGACTTGAAATAATAAAGATGGCGACCGCTGCAAAGTTGCTGGCGGTCACCAGTGTATCTGATCTCTGTACATTGGACAAAAATGGAGCACGAATATTTTAATTGACAGATTTCGAGAAGACATATTTGTTTGTAAACCATGGTGACTTGAAATAATAAAGATGGCGACCGCTGCAAAGTTGCTGGCGGTCACCAGTGTATCTGATCTCTGTACATTGGACAAAAATGGAGCACGAATATTTTAATTGACAGATTTCGAGAAGACATATTTGTTTGTAAACCATGGTGACTTGAAATAATAAAGATGGCGACCGCTGCAAAGTTGCTGGCGGTCACCTGTGTATCTGATCAGTGTACATTGTTAAAAACTGGAGCACGAATATTTTAATTGACAGATTTCGAGAAGACATATTTGTTTGTAAACCATGGTGACTTGAAATAATAAAGATGGCGACCGCTGCAAAGTTGCTGGCGGTCACCTGTGTATCTGATCAGTGTACATTGTTAAAAACTGGAGCACGAATATTTTAATTGACAGATTTCGAGAAGACATATTTGTTTGTAAACCATGGTGACTTGAAATAATAAAGATGGCGACCGCTGCAAAGTTGCTGGCGGTCACCTGTGTATCTGATCAGTGTACATTGTTAAAAACTGGAGCACGAATATTTTCATTGGCAGATTTAGAAAACACATATTTTTTTGTACACAATGGTGACTCCAAAAAAAATGGCGACCGCTGCGAATTTGCCGGCGCTCACCAGTGTATCTGATCTCTGTACATTGGACAAAAGTTGAGCACGAATATTTTAATTGACAGATTTCGCGAATACATATTTTTTTGTAAACAATGGTGACTTGAAAAAAAAATGGCGATCGCTGCAAAGTTGCTCACGGTGTCCAGTGGACCTGCTCTGTGTACATTGAAAATAACTGGAGCACGAGTGTTTTCATCGTCATAATTTGAAAATATATATTTTTTTCAATAATATGATGATTGAAAAACAAAAAAATTACTAACGCAAGGTATATCTCATTCGCGACCTTATTTGGACCTTGGAGTCATTTTTTCAATAGGCTTTATATTTCCGAGAATTTCTCATCAATC
The DNA here is from genome assembly GCF_001412515.2 of Diachasma alloeum. Classification (NCBI taxonomy): domain Eukaryota; kingdom Metazoa; phylum Arthropoda; class Insecta; order Hymenoptera; family Braconidae; genus Diachasma; species Diachasma alloeum. Next base: position 8,126 of record NW_021681213.1, on the reverse strand, counting down.
ATCTTCAAGCACATAAAGAACATAATTCTAGTCTACAGTATGACGCTGTAATCACCAATCCTATTCTACTCACCCCCAAATTGAATTTTCTCCTAGATAGGTGGTTTTTCTCAAAGGGGCCTCTTTACCACATTCTCTCCCCCCTTTTCTTGGAGCTCGTAAAAAACACATAATTATGGGCCAATGTATAGAGTTATTATCACTTATCCCGGTTTTTCAACCCCTAAATGAATTTTCCCCTAGAAGGGCCATTTCTCCCAAATCAGCCCCCCTCCGTCCTGCCCTCCTTCGCCAACCAAAAGCACGTAAAAAGCACCTAATTATGGCATAATTTTTTTTTCAATCATCCCTTATTTCGCACCCTCTACGCTTAACTCTAAAAGGGTCGGAGCACCAATTTTTTTTGTTCGAGCACCAAAAAACATAAAAAACACATAATTTTGAGCAAAAAAAAAACCCATTTTTTGACCTCGTTCCGCTAACTTTAGGGACGTATTAGTGGATTTGTTGCTCTAGGGAAGCTCACCCGTAGATGGTTCCATCCTCGTTAAGAGATGGAGTGGGATCGTTCGACTTTCGATCGCCCATTTTTCTTTAGACCGATGAAGAATCGGAAATTATTATATAAGCCCAAAGAAATTTTTATTTGAAGTAGGGAAAACTTAACCAAAATTTAAACAATTCTGGACCAATTCGGAGATTGGAAAAAGTCCGATGTAAATTCGGAGAAATTAGTTAACCTCAAAAAGTAAAACTCGATGAGAAAATCGATAGAATCGATTGAAGCCGTTAGCAAATAACGGATTGCAATAAAATAACCTTTTCCCGAAAGGAAAGGAAAGAGAGAAAAAAAAGACTGATATAGTTATAATAGTAATAATGATGTTAATAGTTTGGATTGGATGCCTGAAGTTGTTCAATAAGATCGAAGAATTAATCCCAAGTAATCCAAATAATCCAGAGGGATTCACTAGGCCTCGGTACAACTCAAACGGATTCAAAACGCAAAAACTGGTCTAAAGGTTAAGAAGTCCGAAAACGCAATAACTCAATAAAAAAAAAGTCCTCAACTCCGAATTCAANGCAGATTTAGAAAACACATTTTTATTACACAATCGTAACTTGAAAAAAAAGATGGCGACCGCTGCGAAGTTGCCGACGGTCACCAGTGTATCTGATCTCTGTACATTGGACAAAAATGGAGCACGAATATTTTAATTGACAGATTTCGAGAAGACATATTTGTTTGTAAACCATGGTGACTTGAAATAATAAAGATGGCGACCGCTGCAAAGTTGCTGGCGGTCACCTGTGTATCTGATCAGTGTACATTGTTAAAAACTGGAGCACGAATATTTTCATTGGCAGATTTAGAAAACACATATTTTTTTGTACACAATGGTGACTCCAAAAAAAATGGCGACCGCTGCGAATTTGCCGGCGCTCACCAGTGTATCTGATCTCTGTACATTGGACAAAAGTTGAGCACGAATATTTTAATTGACAGATTTCGCGAATACATATTTTTTTGTAAACAATGGTGACTTGAAAAAAAAATGGCGATCGCTGCAAAGTTGCTCACGGTGTCCAGTGGACCTGCTCTGTGTACATTGAAAATAACTGGAGCACGAGTGTTTTCATCGTCATAATTTGAAAATATATATTTTTTTCAATAATATGATGATTGAAAAACAAAAAAATTACTAACGCAAGGTATATCTCATTCGCGACCTTATTTGGACCTTGGAGTCATTTTTTCAATAGGCTTTATATTTCCGAGAATTTCTCATCAATCATCTTCAAGCACATAAAGAACATAATTCTAGTCTACAGTATGACGCTGTAATCACCAATCCTATTCTACTCACCCCCAAATTGAATTTTCTCCTAGATAGGTGGTTTTTCTCAAAGGGGCCTCTTTACCACATTCTCTCCCCCCTTTTCTTGGAGCTCGTAAAAAACACATAATTATGGGCCAATGTATAGAGTTATTATCACTTATCCCGGTTTTTCAACCCCTAAATGAATTTTCCCCTAGAAGGGCCATTTCTCCCAAATCAGCCCCCCTCCGTCCTGCCCTCCTTCGCCAACCAAAAGCACGTAAAAAGCACCTAATTATGGCATAATTTTTTTTTCAATCATCCCTTATTTCGCACCCTCTACGCTTAACTCTAAAAGGGTCGGAGCACCAATTTTTTTTGTTCGAGCACCAAAAAACATAAAAAACACATAATTTTGAGCAAAAAAAAAACCCATTTTTTGACCTCGTTCCGCTAACTTTAGGGACGTATTAGTGGATTTGTTGCTCTAGGGAAGCTCACCCGTAGATGGTTCCATCCTCGTTAAGAGATGGAGTGGGATCGTTCGACTTTCGATCGCCCATTTTTCTTTAGACCGATGAAGAATCGGAAATTATTATATAAGCCCAAAGAAATTTTTATTTGAAGTAGGGAAAACTTAACCAAAATTTAAACAATTCTGGACCAATTCGGAGATTGGAAAAAGTCCGATGTAAATTCGGAGAAATTAGTTAACCTCAAAAAGTAAAACTCGATGAGAAAATCGATAGAATCGATTGAAGCCGTTAGCAAATAACGGATTGCAATAAAATAACCTTTTCCCGAAAGGAAAGGAAAGAGAGAAAAAAAAGACTGATATAGTTATAATAGTAATAATGATGTTAATAGTTTGGATTGGATGCCTGAAGTTGTTCAATAAGATCGAAGAATTAATCCCAAGTAATCCAAATAATCCAGAGGGATTCACTAGGCCTCGGTACAACTCAAACGGATTCAAAACGCAAAAACTGGTCTAAAGGTTAAGAAGTCCGAAAACGCAATAACTCAATAAAAAAAAAGTCCTCAACTCCGAATTCAAATAGAAATTATCACTTCGGGAGCCGTAAACGTAGTAGTCGGACTCGGGCCGGAGGCCTCCCTATATACCGCCTGAGTAGAGTGGGGATTCACTCCCCTCCTACTGCGGACTAATTTCCTGAGTAGGGAGCCCGCGGAACATTTGACGAGAGGAAGGGGAAATTACGTAAGGTAGGGATCACGTAATCGATCACATGACCCTCCCCTAGCAACAGGCGACTGTTGCTGCCCAAAACTCGACAAATCGCCGCTTGGTTTGTTACCAAGGGAAATAAAATTCCTTCTTATTTGTCTCGGATTAAACCTAATCGATGACATCATTGTGATGTCACGTAATCCTCAATCTCAACTATCTCTCTCACTCCCATGAAAATAAATCGGCCTGGTAACAGGCGAAAATTGAAATTTTGAGACAGAAGAAACGGAACAATAGGACTCGAGGAAAATAAAATTTCAACACGATGAGATGATCCCGAGATCGAAAAATAAGAAAGAAATAAGAATTAAGTCGCAATCCCGAAAAACAAAATTCCAACGCGATGAGATCATCACGGGATCGAAAAATAAGAAAGAAATAAGAATTAAGTCGCAATCCCGAAAAACAAAATTCCAACGCGATGAGATCATCACGGGATCGAAAAATAAGAGAGGAATGGGAATTGAGTCGTAATTTCGAAGTCTCAACTTGAGTGGGGTCAAATGAAACCCGATTCAACAAAATCCCAAAGACTCTCAAATTCACAAAAATTTAAAACGAAAAATTCTTAAAGAAACGGAAAAATTTCAACTAACCAAAAATTTTCTAAATTTTCGCACCCAATAACCTCGGGGCCCCACGTCGGGCGCCATTTGTAACGTGACATATTCGTATGGGGGTCAAAATGCCTATTACTTTCGCCCTTCTTCCCCTGAATCTAGTTAAACTCAAAAATGCAGAAATCTATGGGCGCCAGGTAATTTTTAACCGGAATTACCAACCCGGAGGAATCTACAAAAGCAACTCTACTAATTCGAAAAACTCTAAAACGTACAAAAAAAAGGGAGAAAACTAGATTTTTGGGGAAAGGTAACAGTCCTTGGTTCGCTCAGTGTGCTAGATTGTGGAGAGAGGGGTGGATTTCAAGTGGAAACGGGTTAATGGGGCAGTCCAAACTACGAAATAGCAAAAAAAGAAGGAGATCGACATTATCCTTACTGGTTTCACTATTGAAATTTAAGAATCACCAATTTTACAAAAAAAAGACATTTCAATTCTCTCAAAAAAAAAGAAAAAAAAAAGAAAAATCCACAATTAATAACTAACAATACTGACAATAATAATAATCATAATATTAATTCCGCACTCTAATAGAAAATAATCTAATCTGACAAAAATATTCGAAGAAATTAATATCGCCGATAAATACCTCAAATATGCCGAAATAAACATTTGGGGAGAGTAGAAATACTCGAGAATTCCGAGAATTGGGGGGAAACGTATGCGAGCGACAATGAGAGCGAGAGAGAGGAGACCGTATTCATCCATCGATTTTTCATACCGGCCCAAACGGCTGAAATTCCGCAAAACTCAACTTGCCATAACCCAAGAATGGCAGAGTAAAAAATTACGAACCCTGAGACAAAATGTCCGGGAGAGTCTACTGAATACAACAATATCCAAAAAGTAATTTTCCCTAAATAATTAGCCGCCTCTGGTTAATTAATCCCCGAGCGGAATTCTAAACGCAAAAATGCTCGCGTGAAGCGAGAATAGCGACGTGTAAACGTGGAGTGGTATCTGAGGGGAGTCGAGAGTCGGGGGGAATTCCCCCTCGAGAAACACGGCGTACACGCCAGCGAGAATGGGCTGGAAATCCATAAAAACCAAAAATGGAATATCCGGAAATCGGCAGAGCGAATTTTCGGAAACCCTGAGATGAATTACTCAGGGAAGCGGGGGGCTTGATCAACACATTGATCTACAAACCATAATTTTAATTAACTATCTACGCGAACCAACTCAATTTGAACACGAGTGGAGTTTCTTACGCGCGAAAACCCACGTGTAACGGGAATGGACGCGCTCTAACAATTCAACATAATTAATTATCCCCTCCGGAGGGGTTTTTCTCCGATAGATTCGCATAAAAGATCTTTAACCAACGTAATAAGCCGATGCACCGTGTGATCGGAGTCGGGTTTGAGCCGGAAATAACCCCAAAAAGGGGAGAAATCCCCTCGAATAACTCACCAAAAAATCACGAAAACCACCCAATCATGAGTGAAAAAGGGGGGGATCGGCACCTCACAATTGAATGATTCGTCACAATCACCGTTTTAACGGAATGAAAAGCGACGTACGGGGCTGAAGACCCCGTAGTCGAATAACTAAAAGCCGAAATGAATTCGGAAAAATAAACAAACCGAACTAAAAACTCACGTTGGGTTTCTCACCCCTCTTTGGGGTGTTCTTCTCCATCGTGTAGATAATATGATCCAATTATAGGCACTATAATCCTGAGATAGGCACTGTACTGGCACTAGTTCCGGTGAGGTCAAGGGCCAACGCCGAACTGCCAAACTCACGAGCATCTCGAGACACCTCAGAGCGCGGAATTCACCGCTCAATCACCCGAATTTTGATTGGTGCGAACACGCCCCTCGAAGGTGCGAATCTAACGACCATTAATCGCGACTCTCACGACCTGGCGCGATTATTCAAATCTCACCTAACTCTTCTCTAATCACCTGACACAAAACTAGTTCCTTTTTATTAATTNCAACGAAATTGGAGCGCCGGCATTTCAGCCGGACCTATTCGATTACCCGCAAGATTAACAATAGGGTGAACCCCATAAAAAGAACCGGATGACTCTATAATTTTGGCCTTTCTTCATGATAATTGTTTTGGGCCCTCAAAGACGCGTAATTACTAATCTTTACTAATAAACGGAACCGATAACTCTAACCGGAAATAAGCCACTCGGAAGTGGATAAGGGACTCTCACTCTCTCGCTCTAGGCTTCTTACTCACGGATTTTAATTCAACGCTGTAGGAGTCTCGCTGTTTCCAGATCGTTTTTAATGTTCCTAACGAACATCCCCACATATTCGTTACACAACAAAACTTGTATATTGAAATTGTTTTATGGCAGCACAGTCGAAACATCTGCATATTCATCTGTGATGATTACTTCTCCACCTTTATTGCACTCAACCCTCGGAAAATCCCTTCCAACCTTTACCTAGGTACTTTCACTCGGACCCCTGCAATTGGGGAAAAGGCCCAAGCCCGGGTCAACCACTCCCACTCCACCTTATTTCCAGACATCCGAATTCTCTACTACACTTCTCCAATCAGGATATAGTCCCTCCCATCATAGGTCTTCTTGATCAATCATTTGCAAATTAAGTGGCTATTTTCCCTCCACTAATTTTCATCCCTTCTACATAAGAATCTCTAACTTGTCCTCAAAAATATACTTTTGACAGGCAGTAACGAGCAGAATCTGAACTTAGAGACACCTTATCGTAGGTACTCCCGTGAATTGAACTCTATCTATGTTGTTGTAAAATAAAGATCGAAGTTAAGTGTTAGAACGTGAGTGATTATTACCAGTCTCCTCTTATCCAATTCTCCTCACACCTAACATTTTCCTCACACAGAATTCCCCCCTTTCATTATAAACAGCTACACAAAGATTAATTTGGCGTGTAGCATAAATCGCAAATACTGTTCTGTGTGGGTCAGATTTCTGGAACTTACAACGTCAGAAAATTCTAAATCGAATGCAGTATTCCCGCGGTTTAATTCATAACAAGTTTGCATGTATCCTCTCTTATAAAGCTCAATTTATTCCAGATAATTAAATATGTATTTATACCACCAATTTATTCAATTTATGTGAGGTCGAAGTAATTCTCTTCAATAATAATTGAATTAATTCAACCCCTTTTTTTCATTCAAATCATCAATGGCAGTGCATTTTCAATAATTATGGAAAATGACGAACTTTCGAATGCTCTTAGAATAATTTCTAAAATTCGATTATTAATCAAATGAAAGAGTGATGCAATCTATTTGAACTCTAAATTTCGATGAAATGTTATCAGAACAATTTCATTTGTACATAATGGAATGAATTTTAAACACCACATGTGAGAAACCCCATCAGAAAGTTCACTTTCAGGGAAATTTATGAAAAATGAGAAATTTTCAAAAATCATCATAAAAATCAGATCAACCGGGATAGCTGTTGTCATCATCTTTTAACTTCGACATAATAGGATTGAAACAAACATTTTAAGCTATGATTGAATTCATTTGGAGCATAATATTTGAAGATATCCCCGGAATTCTGATTTTCAAATAATACAAAATTTTTTCAAACTTGCAGATAAATCAAAAGAACGATTATGGCTATCACCTTCATCTTCGAACTCGGTCACAAGACACAAACAAATTTTTTGAACCATCATTCAATGAATTTAAAACATTTCTTTTTTTAGTTATCGTGTTATAGCCGATTTTTGAAAAAAAATCAAAAATTGAAAAAATGAATGAATTATTTAATTTTGATTAACGGCGATGGATAGGGCTCAACAATATCTACATTAAAAAAAAAAGATTCAATTCCGCCGATTCATTAGCGAAAAATTGAAGAAAAAGTTTGAAAAAATTNTAATACAAAATTTTTTCAAACTTGCAGATAAATCAAAAGAACGATTATGGCTATCACCTTCATCTTCGAACTCGGTCACAAGACACAAACAAATTTTTTGAACCATCATTCAATGAATTTAAAACATTTCTTTTTTTAGTTATCGTGTTATAGCCGATTTTTGAAAAAAAATCAAAAATTGAAAAAATGAATGAATTATTTAATTTTGATTAACGGCGATGGATAGGGCTCAACAATATCTACATTAAAAAAAAAAGATTCAATTCCGCCGATTCATTAGCGAAAAATTGAAGAAAAAGTTTGAAAAAATTTGTTACGTACATACACACTAGCCTGCCAAGCTAAAACGCCATTTCAGAATTCACTACAGACAAATTAAAAAACAATGGCGTAATATATGACAAGACTAAAGGAATTTTTTCCGATTTTTTGCTATATTTTTAGACCTAGCCAAAACGATTTAAAATTCTACAAAAATATCTGACCTAGTGGCAATTTGCCACTAAGGATGTTGGTGAAAAGTCAAATGGCTTTATGGCGTTATGACAGTCCTTCTCCAGGTACCAAGAGTGAGCATCTTCGGACATGG
>NW_021681212.1:96619-104176 GCF_001412515.2 Diachasma alloeum | reverse complement strand
CATCCATGCTACATCCATGCTACAACATGGATCCTTATTCGCCAGGGTTGCGAGAATCATTGAATAATACACGCCGTGCGGATTCGCGAGCACAGAACGAAATCAGGGCATCGGCTAGATGGTTATTGANAACACTGGCGCCATCTCGCGGCATTCTCCCATCTGAACTTCTTTACCACACAGCACACCATCAATAATTTCTCCTAATTATACAAAATAACCTATTAATGGGTATTAATTGGGACCAATTGTTTGTCTATCAGCATTTAAATAATTTTTTGATTATATTCCAATCATTTTTGGCCCATTTTTCGCCTTAAAATGACATCCATGCACATCCATGCTACATCCATGCTACAACATGGATCCTTATTCGCCAGGGTTGCGAGAATCATTGAATAATACACGCCGTGCGGATTCGCGAGCACAGAACGAAATCAGGGCATCGGCTAGATGGTTATTGAGAAGATGTTGAAAATAATAAAAAATATGCATATCAGTTTCACGGGGGTTATTGGCACGGTTGTCCATGCTGTTTCAAGTTTAATAGAGATAAAGAGTTAAGCCATAAAGATACATTAGAGAGTCGATATGAGAGAACAGGAGCAATTACACGGGAATTGCAAAACTTGGGTTACGAAGTCGTTGAAATGTGGGAATGCGATTTTATTCGTAAAAAAAAGACAGAACTCGAGTTGTCAAACTTCGTTGAAAATATCGATCAGCAAATATTTATTGCCTTAGATCCGCGCGATGCTTTTTTCGGTGGACGTACGGGAAATACCGTAACACACTATGATGTTAAAGAGAATGAAATGTAATGAACATGTGGGGATGTTCGTTAGGACATGATGCTGCCATCAAAACAACTAACCCCCCGTGACATAGGAAGGCGACCCGTGAGTAAAAAGTAGCGAGAGAGAGCGTTTCATTTTTCCACCCCGGGGTGGTCAGAAGTCCAATCCTCGTGACGACCATGAGGTTTGGGGGTTTCCACGCCATGGTGTGGCTAAATTTGTGTTTTAATTCCATAATATCATTTGTTTGATCTCAAGACCGGAATAATTACGCGTTTTTGAGGGCCCATGGAATTATCGCGAAGAAGGGCCAAGTTATGAGTCATCCGATAATTCTTATGGGAGCCACCCTATTGTTAATCCTACGGCAAATCGATTAGGTCCGGCTGAAATGCAGGCGCTCCAAATTATAATGGATTTTACGGTGGTTAGATGGTTACGTTTTAGATTTTTGGTGGAAGGTCACGGGGAACAAGTGCAACCTTTTTATCCCGTGAATTGCCAGGTTGCTTAGAGTTTTGAAAAATTAGGAGAATTAGTAGTATCGGTCTTTTAACCCCGTGAATCCAGGAGAACCGACCCGTAGGAGGCGCCAAAAACCGTTAGTAATTTTCCGAACGCCCACCAGTTCGGCCCAGGTTAATCATTAGTCAATTTTATAAAGTTACGTATAGAGAAATTAGAATTGAGTATTTGTCGCGTTTGAATTCCCCAAAAGCATTTGGTGGCGCCAACAAAGCCAACGCTTGATGTGCCGAAAATCTCCGCCAATCAGAGCCCATCTCTGTTGGCCAGAATTCGCGCTGCGGTTAGTGCCCGTGACACTGACCCAGGGCAGTTAGTTCCGCGTTGACCGTCGTCGACCATTAGTCACGTGCGAAATTTTGAGTGTGTCCACGCAACGTAATTGTGCCACGTGGATTATTATACCTTTTGGAGAAGCCGTACCGATCCAGGATGGTCCGGAAAGGGAAGAGGACCTCTAAACACAGGAAGATCGTGAGTTTTACGGTGGAAATTGCATTTTATCCGAGCCATTGATAATGGCGTCGGTTTTTCCCCTTCGTGGCGGTATCCCTCGCGTGGCCTTCAGCCACGTGCAGTGGTGGTTCACCCCCCTTTTATCGGATTTGTGGGTTCGGATGTGTTATTAACCCTTATCCCGGAATTTATCCACGGGTCCCTCCAATTTTGGATCGGATATTCCACCCAAATTGGGTCGGCTCCGAGTTTTTCCCCTACTCCGGATTACTCCAATCACCTTTAAGATGATTTACGGGTTCATTGAGTGTGCCTGTTTAGTAATGAAGTTCCTGTGTCGTTTCCCAGTCGAAATCGTACGATTTTCGACGTGGGCTATTTTCTTCTTCCTCGCTCCTATAGCGAGGAGCATTTCTATTTTTCCCTACGCACACATTGCGTAGAGTTTTCCCCCTCGCGATAATCCCCCTAACGCGGCTACCAGTGGTGGCTATCGCTTCCCGTAAGCATTCCTCCGTTTAAATTTCCCTCCGGATACAACTCAATCTGGAGTGGCTCCCAACGATCCCAAAATTTCGATTTTGGCTTCATTGGCTTCTCTAGACTTTCCCGAGCACGGGGGCTCTGGGTTTTTTCGGATTTTACTCTGCCGATTTTTCGCTACGGCGAGTTTAGTTTTAGGGAATTTTTGCTTTCTCCCCCCGTACGTTATACGTGCACGGGTGGGTTTATTGCCTCGCTCTCTCACTCTCACGGGGAATCCGTATACCTTTCCCCCCCAGTTCTCGGAATTCTCGAGTATTTCGGGATTAGTAAATACTATTATATTATCCTTGAGGAATTTATGACCTCATTTTGAAGCCGACTTAATCAATAATGTATTATTGTCAGAATCAGCTAGTTCGAGTCAATTCATTATATTGCGTTCGTTAGAAAATTGCTGCTTATTATTATCAATCTTTTCTTTTTTTTGTGGTAAATCCACTATGTATAAATGTAAATTGTTAATTTTGACGAATTTCAATATGAAACAAGTAAGGACAATGTTGATTTCTTCTCTTTTTTGTAGTTTTGACCACCCAATACCCGTCTCCACCTGAAATCCACCCCTCTCTCCATAACCTAGCATACTGAGCGAACCCAGGACCGTTACCTTTCCCCAGAAATCTAGTTTTCTCCCTTTTTGAGTAAATTTTGAGGTTTTGGAATCAATTATAATTGGTTTTGTAGAATCATCCGGTTAGGTAATTCCGGCTAAAAATTACCTGGCGCCCATAGATTTTTGTATTTTTGAGTTTAACTAGATGAAGGGGAAGAAGGGCGAAGGTAATAGGCATTTTTAACCCCCATACGAAAATGTCACGTTACAGAAAAAATTCGCTATGTCGACGTTTGTTCGTTATATCCATATGGTTTAAAGACGGGGATTTTTCCCATCGGTCACCCCACTCTACATGTAGGGGAGGATTGTCAGATCATATGCCCTAATAACGATATTTCGAGGATAGAAGGGCTTGTAAAATGCCGCATTTTACCCCCGCGACGATTATTTCACCCAGTTTTACCTGTCAAAGCACACAGTAAGCTACTGTTCCCTCTCTGTCGGTCATGCTGCGAAGGTCTAATGCAAGACAATTGCCCTCATGATGACCCCACTGACCGCGAGTTTTTGGGGACTTGTGTAGCCCCAGAGCTTTGTAAAGCAGTAGAGGTGGGATATAAGATTTTGGCAATTAGTGAAATTTGGGAGTATAAAAAAACAACGCGTTATAATCCTGTGACAGGATTATAACAGGAGGTTTATTTGCCGAGTATATAAACACTTTCCTGAAAATCAAACAAGAGGCTTCCGATTAGCCAGTAGAATGCACAGATGATGAATCCAAGCATAGATATATAGCTGAATATGAGGCGAGAGAAGGTATAAAACTGGACAAGGATAAAATGCAAAAGAATGCTGGATTAAGAGCAGTAGCAAAACTTTGTTTAAACTGTCTCTGGGGTAAATTTGGGGAGAGAGAAAATTTAATGAAAAAGGCAATTATTCGAACATATGAGGAGTTTGCCAACATAATGTTCAATCCTGAAATCGAAGTGACAGGGCTTGTTCCTGTCGATAATGAGACTCATCATATCCTGGAAACATTTAAACGAAGCTGCGGAACTGTCTACCAAAGCCAACGTTGTTATTGCAGCTTATACAACAGCTCACGCACGTCTCAAGTTATATTCTTATTTAGAAAAACAGCAAGAACGCGTTTTGTATTATGATACAGGCTCGGTTATTTACGTGAGCGACGGAAGTAACGAGTTACCACTAGGGAATTTTCTAGGTGATTTGACCGATGAAGTCGAGAGCTACGGAGAAGGGAGTTTTATTACGTCTTTTGTCTCAGGCGGTCCAAAATTTTATACTTATCGTGTCAAGAAACCGGATGGAAGCATCGCAGAAGTTAGTAAAATAAAAGGAGTTAGGCTTAATTACAAGACGCATAAACAGATTCATTACGACTCGATTCGTGCCCTCGTTGTCAATAAGGTAGAGCCTTACCAGATCAACTACAAGGGTATACGACGGACAATGTAGCATGGCGTCATCACGAAACCCGAGAGCAAGATTATCCGCGCGATGGCCCCAAAACGAAGGCTTGATAATGACGTTGCAACCCTCCCCTACGGATATAAGACAAAACGACGCGCGCTTGGTCCCGACGATTGAAAAACAAACGAATGAAAGATACTTTCGATTTTTTAAGCTAGTGTATAGGGATTAGATTAAGGATTAGAGTAATTTTTTGTAGAAGTAAACTAAATTCAAATTTTAACACCAGAAGTAAGTTTTTTTCGTATAGATATAAGCTACATGTAAGTTTTCAATCTCGTTTTTTTAGATTTAAGCAAATTTTAAATTTTTTTAGATGATAATTAGATGTAAGTTTTTAGAAATAAGTTTTTTAATGTAATTTTTTTTAAGAATAAATTTTTTTTAATGAAAAAACAAACGTGAACATTTTTTTTGCTAGTTACTTAAATTTAAAGGGAAGTAAATTTTTGGAGGTATTTTCTGTTTGAAATGAACAAGAGGAATATATGATGCATTTTTTTTTCAATTCAAAAACCTTCATTATAAAAAATACATTTTTTTAAATCTAAAACTTCAAACTGAAACTTATGACTGAAAATACATTAAAAAAAAAAGAAAATACATTATATTATTATTGTCCTCCCTGGCGGCTGTGGGCCTAACTCCCACTCCTCGAGGTCCCAGTTGTCCGTACTGTGGTTGAGATGATGGGAGCCCACCAAAGAGGTTGGGAGGTCTTATAAATCCTCGATGGGAGATTCTTCAGAGCTGGTCGCATGCATCTGAAAATTTAAAAAACTAGTGAAATTTGGTTGACCTAAAATCTATGGCAAATGCGACGAATAAATTTTTTATGAAAACAATCCAGCACGGAAAATTTCTGCGGGAAAGAAAGCGAGCAAAAATTTCTGTGATAAAGAATTTCTTTCACATAAAATTTCGACACTGAAAAATTGGAGGAAAACCACAATAGAAAAATTCAAAATCGAAAAAAAACGAGATGAAACCCAAATAGAAAATACATGCAAACTCCATAGAAGATGTTTAAGAACCGAAAAAAATGCACGCATTTTGGAAAAAATTCAACTCAAAATTTGACGCTGAAAAATTGGACGAAACAGGAACAGAAAAATTCGAAAACGAAAAAATCTAACACGAAAAATTTCAACGAGAGAAAACGCGAGCAAAAGTTTCTTTCACAAAAAATTTCTTTCAAAAACAATTTCGACACTGAAAAAGTGGACGAAAACCGGAATAGAAAAATTCAAAAACGAAAAAAAAAGAGACGAAAACCGAATGGAAAATACATGTAAACTCCATAAGAGATGTTTAAAAAACGAAAAAGAATGCAAACATGTTGGAAACAATTGAACTAAAAACTTGACGCTAAAAATTTCTAAACAAAAAAAAATTTCTTTCTCACAAAAAATGCACAAGTATCGGACTCTAGAAAATTACCCAGAAAATTATGAACAAGAAAACTATGTGAAAATTTTTTTTTTATAGGAAAAAACCTAACAAGAATTTTCACAACAAATATCACGCAAAATATATATAAAAACTTGCCATCCGGTAGGTTCTCTCCACTTCAGTGATGACTGATCCGACAATTTTCAAACTTTTGTTCTTTTTGTCGAAGTGAAAAATCACACGGAGCACTGTACAAAAAACGGTGAAGACTTGTCACTGAAGACTATCCTGAAGAATATAAAGTTGTGATTAAGTGTTCCAAAGATCTCGCAGTTTACATATCTCAAATTGTTTATTTTCTTCCTCTTTATTATTCTTTTTTTGCCATGATCTGTCTGATTTCTCGGTGGTATGTACTTTTCATCGTCCATGTATTTATCATGATACACATGTATGCCCCTCTGACGGAATTTAGGCTTTCACTTTTCCCAGTAATTCTCACTTAGTGACCGATCTACGAGATATTTATCGAACAGTTCGATGCCTTGATCTCTCCAAATTTTATTTATTTTTACTGTCCTGAATATATTTTCACGAATGACTGACAAAAAATAAATCCAAGTCNTAGTGGGGGGTCATGTGTGACGCCGACGTCGCAGCATTTCCTACGGTGGGGGTAATGTGTTGTGCGCATAGGCCTGTTATGTGTATGGTGGGGGGAATTAAGCGGGCCCCACTCATACGTAACGCTACAAAACGCGACTGCTGCGGTGTATTTCATCCAGTCGATCCGATTTCGCTCCTCAGTTTTATAACATGGAAAATATCAACGAAAAAGAGTGCAGTGGTGTCGAACAGCAGGAGGTGCTGTCGCAAGGTATACCTCTCAATAAGTCGGAGACGAAACAGATTCGTGTTGGTTTACAAGTTACCTGTCTCGGACAATTTGTTCCTGTGGTGCAGTTTATGGCCGTACACACCAAACGTGTCGTGCTGTCAATGTCACGGGAGGAATGGGGCCTTCTGTACAAAGATCTGGACGCCATTGCGGACTACTTTGATCCTGAGAAGTTTCACCCAAAAGCCGTCCACAATGTACCTGCTAAGAAATTTGGGGACGTCAAAGGGAGATTTCATCGCAGCTACGATAACCCCTGCGTTGCTTTTCTACGTGCTGATGTAAGGCAACCCCTCATTATGATGAGTCCAAGCATTACAACATTAAAAAACAAAGCGGCATGGATCGATCAGTGGTTAAAATTTATGGAATCATTCTCTCAAACAATAGAAGGAATCTCTCGTCCGAGCGATCACAAGTTTTGTCATGAATTACATGGAATACAACAGTATGCCAGCCAGTGAAGAACTTCAATACCGCATACGCAGCAATTTCGAGATTTTCCTTCTGGCCAGGGATGATCTCCGTCGTACAATACCTCAACAGAACGAGGGATATTTGTATCAATTATACGGTGAAATGTTTCATTTTTGCTTCGATGAGTTGGATGGTTTGCGGGAGGGGCTTACCGAATGCCCACATACTAAAGACTATATGATAATAATAATCTCTTGTAATTGAAAATAATTTTGAAAAACTGGAGAGAGAGAGAAAAATATCATTTGTAAGTCTAAAAAATGTATCCTATCATTTCCCACGAATTATACAACAATTTATTTGTAAACATTGTGTTATTCATTTAAGAAAACCCTCGAAAGTTTTTCAAGTACTTGAAAGTTTGTAGAAAAATATATTCGCCGAGAGAGAGAGAGAGAGAGAGAGAGAGA
>NW_021681212.1:66975-89393 GCF_001412515.2 Diachasma alloeum | reverse complement strand
GAGAGAGAGAGAGAGAGAGAGAGAGAGAGAGAGAGAGAGAGAGAGAGAGAGAGAGAGAGAGAGAGAGAGAGAGAGAGAGGGAAAGGAAGAGTTACAAGTAATAGGCAAACAATAAAGCAGAAAAAATAGTTGTAAATAGCAAGCAGCACTAGAAGAAGGACAAAAAATAAAAAAAAAAGACAAATCAAAACCATGCTTGATGAACACCACTGGCAGTCAAAAAAGAGGATCCAAAAACCAGTGGAAGGGCTCTCAATAGAACGAAAAAAGGAGATCAGCGGGTAGGAGTAAGGGGAGAAGGACGAAAATAGAAGAAAAAAATGAAAAGAAGAGCGGGAAACACGGGAGAGCAGAAAATATGCGTAGACTATACCACACAGACAGTCAAGAATTATCCATGTAGTACGTACGCAAAGCTGCTTTGAAAGAGGAAATAGAGGGAACGTCTCTAATAGCAGCAGGAAGGGAGGTCCAAGCATAAGCCGCAGTGGCATGAAAGGATCGACGCAGGGTTTCTGTTCTGAAAAATTTGATTAACAGCGGACTCACTTCACCTTTCACCGGCCGCGCACCTCGGCTGGCCACAGAAAATTCAGCAAGATAACTTGGCTCTCTAGAGGAGAGAATCCTGTAACATAGACAAGCCATAAAATAGTTCCTGCCAGTCTCACACGACATCCAGCCCAGCCGCACATGGTAAGGGGTCATGTGCTCGTCTCGCCTCAGCCCAAAGACCTATCTAACCCCCATGTTGATGAGACGCTGGATCCTAACAGAGAGCTCCTCAGAGAGACTATCATACACAAGGCAGCAGTAATCGACCAGCGGGAACACCAGACTCTCGATCAGGTGCTTACGCAGACCTAGAATGGTACTGGCACGAAAGAAACGTAGACGATACATCACAGAGTGAACCTTCTGAGTAATACTCGCCGCATGACTCCTCCATACCAGCTTCCTATCTAACACTACTCCAAGGCTGCGCACTGACGACTCAAAGGGGCCAGATGCATCACCAAGCGTAATGAACAGATTGGGTAAAGAATAGATTTCATTAACATTATAATGAGAGCCAAAGATGATAGCCTTGGTCTTGGCGACATTCAGCTGAAGGCGGTTACGTATAGCCCAGTCCATAACACGATTGGCAACAGTCGTCATCTTGGCAGTTGCCTCCTCAAACTCATCACACGTGAAGCGAAGGTAGACCTGAAGATCGTCGGCATAGATCAGATGCTGAACATCTGGCAGCAAACCCGCGCGGATGTCATTAATGAACAGAAGGAAAAACAGGGGGCCAAGAACAGACCCCTGCGGAATCCCCCTATTCAATGGGCGGAAAGAAGATATACCGCCATTAGCCCCTAGCGTCGCTTGCGATCGACCACAGAGGTATGACGCCAGCCATTCGATGACACCACGCGAGAAGCCATAGCCGAAGAACTTCCGATGAAGCAGCACATGACATACCGAATCAAAGGCCTTACTGAAGTCAAAAAGAAGTAACATGGTCATCTGTCGCTTGTCGATGCCTTCACATATATCATCCGTCAGTTTGAGTAGTGCCGTCTGAGTGCCGTTGTAAGGACGAAAACCAGTCTGAAAAGGATCCAGTATAGCACGCTCAGCAAGGTAGCCATGGATCTGAAGGCAGACGAGTCTCTCTAAGACCTTGGCCAAGAAGCACAGCAATGCTATAGGTCGGTAGTCGTTGGCCGACGCGGGATTCTGCACCTTGCCAAGCGCTACTATAAGGGACCTTTTCCACTGGGAAGGAAAAGAGGAGGTAGAAAGAGACGTGTTGAAGAGCCTGAGGAGGAAAGGAGCCAAGAACGGTAGGACGGCCACGACAACAGATCTGGGAACACCATCAGTCCCTTTGGCTTCCGTAGAGAAGTACCCAATGGCTTTCTGTACTTCGTCAGCTGACACAGACCTGAATGAAAAACCCTCCCCAACGCTAGGCATCACCCAATTCACCAAAGACCCAAGAAAGTTGTCAACCGGGGGCTCATCCTCATCAAATGAAACCCTAGCAAAATGAGCATTCAACACCTCAGGATCATAATCACTACTTTCATTGGCAACCTGAACAACACCAAGACGCCGCAGTTCCTTCCATACCATGGCAGGATCAGTGAGAGGCACTAGCTTCTGTTGGAAAAACAGTTGCCGCGCTCCCTCAACCTCACGATGAGCTCCATCATGAGCCAAACGGTATTTTTCAAGCGCATTTCTAGAGTGTATACGCCTGCACACTCTGTATAAGCGATCTCGTTCAGCAATCAGGGAGTCAATGTGAACCGTGAACCACGGCTTACGCTTAGAGGTTCTCTTGACCATCTTAACTGGCACAGCTGCATCCATAGCGCTGGTGAGATTGGCACAGAGACCACGCGATGTTCCCACAACTGATGACGGCGCATCAAAAACTGACCAGTTACAAGATTCCAGATGAGAGATCAGTACCTGCACATCCAGAGCTGCATAATCCCTATAACTAAAATCGTTGTGGGGTGCTGGGCGTAGCAGAGCCACCTGTATAGTAGCTGTAATAAGATCATGCCCATCAACAAATGGCACCTCAGTCTGCCAGCAGGATAATAGTGTATCTTCAACGTCAATGAGGCAGAGATATAGCCAGGTATCCGAAACAGAAGTGTAATGCGTAGCTCCGTCCTCTACTAAGCGGAGAGAATTATCAGAACAGAGAGAGCGCACAAAAGCCGCATCAGCACGAAAGTTGATCAGCATTGAAGTCACCCAGAATGACCTTGGAGCTATAGTCCTGCAGATGCGAGATCAGTGAAGGGATGAAATCACTGCCATCCAGAAAGGGGGCATGCGGCGGCCTATACACAGCAGCCACAAAAATAGGAAATACCCCATGACAGGCAATCTCACAGAAAAGATACTCTGGAGGACCAGGTCTATATGTCCACACATGCGAAGAATGTGCAAGAACCTTTAAACGAAAGCAATTATTGATGAACAACGCAACACCACCACCACGCGTATTACGATCTCAGCGACAGAGTCTGTAACCCTCCAGCGAGACAATATCATCATCAACAAGGGAGCAAAGCTTAGTCTCGGACAAGGCGATAACATGAAATGGGGGTCGAGTATCAAGAAAATGCCTGACCCTCTCAATATGTGCCCAAAGGGAATTCACATTGAGGTGGCAAACACGTAATCCATCGAGCTCCAACAACGCCCTAGCCATACTGCTCTCAAGATAAGAATGAGAAAGGGTGACAGGAGTAGCAGGGGAAGAAGTGGGGGAAGAAGATGAAGAAGGTGAAGAAAATGAAGAAGAAGCAGAGCAAAGTTTAGACGAGTTTATTAAGAGCCCTCCATGTTTTTTAGATCGTCCATGGATGGAATTCGCGTGGCCACGTCCTCCTTCTTCCTTCTAACGTGAACTTTACCATCCCGAACGAAGGTGGAGTAGCCTTTTCCCCTGGCAGCATTGCGAACAGCACGACGTAGATTGTATAGGTCCGCCGAAAGGAACTCGTTGATATTAATGAGTGATGGCTGCAGAGGGACCGAAGCTCCAGAAGCAATCACCAAGTCATCAGCCAGCTGAGACGAATGCAACTTCTCGTGATGGGCCTTAGCCACCACCAGGTCATGGGCCAGCACCCCAGATGTCATTGTCACCAGCAAAGAAGGAGGCCTCAAAGTTCCATCANACCCCCCTCAGTGATAGACGCAGCTCCAGAATTACCTACATTAGTAGCCGGTAACCTGGGGCGCAGAGTCCGAACACTTACAATATTGCTCAGTTCAATCGAGGGAAGCATGACCCGAAGAGCAGCAAACGATAGACCAATATTATTAGCATTCTCAGGAACATGAAGACCAGACAGCAGAATATCTGGTGCTAGGCGTGCTCTCTCCGCATTAATGCGGGCAATGGAGTGAAACAGTTCCTTCATGGAAGCTTCAACTGAGCCTACACTTCCAGCCACAGCCGCGGGAACCCCACCATTGGCATCCCCGGAGTGGAGAGTGTCAACAGTAGCCCGAAGATTACGTTGCTCATTCTCAATTGTCGCGAACCGCTCGCCTAAAGCCGCAACCTCCGTTTCCACTACTTCAACTCGTTGGATCAAAGCCGGTAGCTTGTCCAACGCAGCCAGCTTACCAATAATTTCAGCCTGCAATTCACCCATCCTGGCCTACATATTTCCCTCGAGAGACTTAAGACGCTCCTTCATCAGATCAAACTTCGCGAGGATAGCCGCTGTCATGTCACCAGCAGATGTTGGTGGAAGAGACGGTGCGACAGTATGCAATGGTGATGCCGTAACAGTATTGGTAGCAGAAACCAACGACGACACAACGTCAGCTGTTGCGGGAGTGCAGGACGGACTATCGGGGCGGGAAGACTGAGAGCTAGTCGATCCGTGACGTGTTCTCCCCGCTATCGGGGAGTTAATAGCAACAATACAAGAGCGAGATACCTTAACCGTCTCCTTTCCATCATGCGTCACGTTAAACTTAGTGCATGCTGTGTGCACCTTACCACAGGTCCCACAAAGCTGCATTTTGGCCACAGCATCCTTACGACATGTTGCTTACTTAGATCCAGCTTTATTCCCGTCACTCATCTTCAGAGCAGCTCACCAATTCAAAAATTGCCGCCAGAACTCGCTCATCCAAGTTTGAGAAAAAGCCGCCAAAATTACTAGGTGAGACGTCGGTGCAGTAGCTACACCACCATAGAGCTCTTTCCAGTAGTGACACACCCCGCCACTAGATGTTACGGCTTCACAGCAATGAGATAGAAGATTCGAGGGAGACAGGCAGCAAGTGAGAGAGACAGCCAAGAATTGGTATAGGTTATGAGTGCACCCCAAAGTAATTAAAAAACCCAAGCAAAAAGCAGGTGAGCAACCAACAGAGAGAATTAATATCTTTAAACGTCGGTTGCAACAAGGCGCATGCAACGTATCTGCAAAGAAAACCGCCCGAGGGCGAAAATGATGCAGAAAATGTGTTCAAGGCAGCAGTAAAGAAAAGCGTGTGTGCTACTTACAGTAGTTGAGCCGGGAGTTGAGGGAGAGAGGGAGAGAGAGAGAGAGAGACAACTCTTTGCGTCGTTCAAGGTTAGAATACATACCCACCCGCCCTTTTCCGCCCACTTTCTACCCGCCGTCCCTTTTCCACCCACCACCCACTTTCCACCCACTTTCTATCCGTCACTCATTTTCCACCCACCGTCCACTTCCTGTGACCCTCGGACCCCAACTATAAGGCCCTGCACCCCGGGGGGCGCCCAAGCGCGCCAACGTTCTCTTCAAAAGGCATACCGCCAACGGGGGAAGGGGGGACGTGCACGTGCACTTCCTGGAAAAAAAGGGGGCAGGGGGGTCATTCCTGGAAAAAATTCGCCAATCTCGGTCACTTATTACTGATAATACACTAGAGGCTATTGCCTCACTCTCAGCTTTCTATAAATGACGAGAGCATGAGTAATATTAAAGTATAGGCTATCGCCTCACTCTCGTATCCCACTAAACGGCGAGAGCAGACGCGACAGTACAGAGAAGACTCTCGCCCCACTCTCGTCTATCTAAAATTGGCGAGAGTACAGGCGATAGTACACTAACGTTTCTTGCCTCACTCTCGTCTCCTAATAAATGGCGAGAGCAGAGGCCATAGTACACTAAAGGCTATCGCCCCACTCTCGTCCCCCAATAAATGGCGAGAGCAGAGGCGATAGTATACTAGAGGTTATAGCCTCACTCTCGTCTCCCAATAAATGGCGAGAGCAGAGTCGATAGTACACTAGAAGCTATCGCCTCACTGCCGTCTCTCTATAAATGACGAGAACATAGGTCATAGTAAAATAAAGGCTATCGCTCCACTCTCGTCTCCTAATAAATGACGAGAGCATGTGCGATAGTACAATAAAGGCTCTCCCCTCACGCTCGTCTCCCAATAAATGGCGAGAGCAGCGACGGTAGTATACTAAAGGCTATCGCCTCACTCTCGTTTCCTAATAAATGACGAGAGCATGTGCGATAGTACAGTAAAGGCTCTCACCTCACTCTCGTCTCCCTATAAATGGCGAGAGCAGAGGCGATAGTATAGTAGAGGCTATCGCCCCACTCTCGTCCCCCAATAAATGGCGAGAGCAGAGGCGATAGTACACTAGAGGCTATCGCCTCACTCTCGTCTCCCTAGAAACGGCGGGAGCAAATACGATAGTACCGAGAAGACTCTCGTTTCACTCTCGTCTCTCCATAAATGGCGAGAACACGGACGATAGTACAGTAGAGGCTATCGCCTCACTCTCGTCTCCCAATAAATGGCGAGAGCAGAGGCGATAGTACAGTAAAGGGCCTCNTATCCCACTAAACGGCGAGAGCAGACGCGACAGTACAGAGAAGACTCTCGCCCCACTCTCGTCTATCTAAAATTGGCGAGAGTACAGGCGATAGTACACTAACGTTTCTTGCCTCACTCTCGTCTCCTAATAAATGGCGAGAGCAGAGGCCATAGTACACTAAAGGCTATCGCCCCACTCTCGTCCCCCAATAAATGGCGAGAGCAGAGGCGATAGTATACTAGAGGTTATAGCCTCACTCTCGTCTCCCAATAAATGGCGAGAGCAGAGTCGATAGTACACTAGAAGCTATCGCCTCACTGCCGTCTCTCTATAAATGACGAGAACATAGGTCATAGTAAAATAAAGGCTATCGCTCCACTCTCGTCTCCTAATAAATGACGAGAGCATGTGCGATAGTACAATAAAGGCTCTCCCCTCACGCTCGTCTCCCAATAAATGGCGAGAGCAGCGACGGTAGTATACTAAAGGCTATCGCCTCACTCTCGTTTCCTAATAAATGACGAGAGCATGTGCGATAGTACAGTAAAGGCTCTCACCTCACTCTCGTCTCCCTATAAATGGCGAGAGCAGAGGCGATAGTATAGTAGAGGCTATCGCCCCACTCTCGTCCCCCAATAAATGGCGAGAGCAGAGGCGATAGTACACTAGAGGCTATCGCCTCACTCTCGTCTCCCTAGAAACGGCGGGAGCAAATACGATAGTACCGAGAAGACTCTCGTTTCACTCTCGTCTCTCCATAAATGGCGAGAACACGGACGATAGTACAGTAGAGGCTATCGCCTCCCTCTCGTCTCCCAATAAATGGCGAGAGCAGAGGCGATAGTACAGTAAAGGGCCTCGCCTCACTCTCGTCTCTCTAAAATCGGCGAGAGCAGAGGCGATAGTACACTGGAGGCTATCGCCTCACTCTCGTCTCTCTATAAATGACGAGAGCATAGGTGATAGTAGTAAAGTATAGGCTATCGCCTCACTATCGTCTCCCACTAAACGGCGAGAGCAGAGGCGACAGTGCAGAGAAGACTCTCGCGCCACTCTCGTCTATCTAAAATTGGCGAGAGCATAGGCGATAGTACACTAAAGGTTTTTGCCCCATTCTCGTCTCCTAATAAATTACGAGAGCCGAGGCGATAGTACACTAGAGGCTATCGCCTCACGCTCGTCACCGAATAAATGGCGAGAGTAGAGGCGATAGTATTCTAAAGGCTATCGCCTCACTCTCGTCTCCTAATAAATGACGAGAGCATGTGCGATAGTACAGTAAAAGCTCTCACCTCACTCTCGTCTCCCAATAAATGGCGAGAGCAGAGGCGATATTAGACTAAAGGCTATCGCCCCACTCTCGTCTCCTAATAAATGACGAGAGCATGTGCGATAGTTTAGTGAAGGCTGTCGCCTCATTCTCGTCTCGCAATAAATGGCGAGAGCAGAGGTGATAGTACACTAGAGGCTATCGCCCCACTCTCGTCCCCCAATAAATGGTGAGAGCAGAGGCGATAGTACACTAGAGGCTATCGCCTCACTCTCGTCTCCCACCAAACGGCGAGAGCAGAGACGATAGTACAGATAAGACTCTCGTTTCACTCTCGTCTCTCCATAAATGGCGAGAGTACAGACGATAGTATAGTAGAGGCTATCGCCTCACTCTCATCTGCCAATAAATGGCGAGAGCAGAGGCGATAGTACAGTAAAGGGTCTCGCCTCACTCTCGTCTCTCTAAAATCGGCGAGAACAGAGGCGATAGTACAATAGAGGCTATCGCCTCACTCTCGTCTCTCTATAAATGACGAGAGCATGGGTGATAGTAAAGTATGGGCTATCGCCTCACTCTTGTCTCCCACTAAACGGCGAGAGCAGAGGCGATAGTACAGAGAAGACTCTCGCGCCACTCTCATCTATCTAAAATTGGCGAGAGCATAGGCGATAGTACACTCGAGGCTATCGCCCCACTCTCGTCTCCCAATAAATAGCAAGAGCAGAGGCGATAGTACACTAGAGGCTCTCGCCTCACTCTCGTCTCCCACTAAACGGCGAGAGCAGAGGCGATAGTACAGAGAAGACTCTCGCGCCACTCTCATCTATCTAAAATTGGCGAGAGCATAGGCGATAGTACACTCGAGGCTATCGCCCCACTCTCGTCCCCCAATAAATGGAGAGAGCAGACGCGATAGTACACTAGAGGCTATCGCCTCAATTTCGTCTCCTAATAAATGGCGAGAGCAGAGGCGATAGTACACTAGAGGCTATCGCCTCACTCCCGTCTCTCTATAAATGACGAGAGCATGGGTGATAGTAAAGTATAGGCTATTGCCTTACTCTCGTCTCCCACTAAACGTCCCCACTCTCGTCTCCTAATAAATGACGAGAGCATGTGCGATAGTATAGTAAAGGCTCTCACCTCACGCTCATCTCCCAATAAATGGCGAGAGCAGAGGCGATAGTACACTACAGGCTATCGCCCCACTCTCGTCTCCTAATAAATTGCAAGAGCAGAGGCGATAGTACACTAGAGGCTATCGCCTCACTCTCGTCTCTCTATAAATGACGAGAGCATGGGTGATAGTAAAGTATAGGCTATCGCCTCACTCTCGTCTCCCACTAAACGGTGAGCAGAGGCAATGGTACAGAGACGACTCTCGCCCCTCTTTCGTCTATCTAAAATTTGCGAGAGCATAGGCAGTAGTACACTGAAGGTTCTTGCCCCACTCTTGTCTTCCAAAAAATGGCGAGAGCACAGGTGATTCTACACTAAAGGTTCTCGCCTCACTCTCCATATATCAATGGCGAGAGCACAAGCGATAGTAGAGTGAAGGAGTAGGTATGCTGGGCCGGTTCTAGATACTAGTTCGCCAAATCGCCACCAGATGCACCATAAAGCGTGGAAGATTCTAGAATGGTGGCGCCACCGTCGCGGAATTTTCTAGACGGATGACGTCATCGATGAGTCACCTCATCAACTCGGGGGCGTGGTGAGGGTACTTCCTGAGTCCTGTTGAGACTTCTATGGAATATGATACTAGTGGCGGCGCCACCGTCATGGAATTGTCTAGACGGAGGACTAATCGACTTGCGTGGTGGGGGAATCCCTCTAAGACCTGTTGGGACTTGTATCAAATCTGATGTCCTGTTAGAACATGCATGAAGTCGGATATTGGCGCCACCGTTGCGGAACGTTCGAGAAGGATGATGTCATCGACTCACGTGGTGGGGGAATTCCTCTAAGACATGTTCGGACTTGTATGAAATATAATGACCCGTTGAAATTTGCATGAAATGGGATATTGGTGCCACCATCGCGGAAGGTTCGAGGCGGATGTCGTCATCTATAAGTTATCGACTCGCATGGTGGGGGAACCGTCCTGGTGGGACTTGTATGAAATATCATACTATAAAAACCTGTGGACACATGGATAAAATTGGATATTGCCGCCAAAATCGCGGAGATTTCGAGATGAATGACGTCATCGATGAGTCACACAGGCTGATGACTCATTTACTTGTACGGTGGGGGAACTCTCCGTAAGTTCTAAACATGTGCAAATATTCAACGACATTTGCAAACATTTTGTAAACATTTGCGCACATTCTGCAAACATTTCGCAAACATTTGACAATATTTACAAACATTTTGCAAACATTTGACAACATTTGCAAACATTCTGCAGACATTTGCAAACATTGGACAACATTTACAAACATATGCAAATGAACTAATAAAGCTATCATAATCATCTTTTCACGTCGAATTGATTGAATTAAAACAAGTATTTTAAGCTATAATTGAATTCGAATGAAGCATGATGTCCAAAGGTATCCCCAGAATCCTGATTTTCAGAAATTACAGATTATTTTTAAACTTGCAAATATATAACGATTATTGATATCGCCTTCATCTTCGAACTCGGTCAAAAGCGTATCGAAACAAATTTTTCAAGCGATCATTCAATTAATTGAAAACTTTTTTTTTAATTATCCTGACAAAAAAATGTTTTAAAAAAATTCAAAAATTTCAAAAAGTAATAAATGAATTGAATTTTAATTAATGGCGATTGATAAGACTCAACAATACCTACATGGTAGGGAAAAAATATTCAATGCAATCGATTCATTAGCGAAGAATCAAAGCAAAATTTGTGTACATACGTACACACATTCGGACATGATATGGTTTAAAAATTGCACTTTTGGAATTTTTGAATCATAATGGTTTAATATATCAAGAAAAATCGACAGCTTAAATTTGAATGATGACAATGTTTCCATTTGGAACCAATATTTAAGAACATTAAAAACCATTTGCACACATTTGAGAAACATTTTGAATCAAAACATTCGAAAGACATTAGAAAACATTGATGTATATGAAAAACCATTTGCATGCAGCTGAAAAACATTTTCAAAACATTTCCAAACGTTGGAAAACATTTGAAAAACATTTTTAAATATTTGCAAACATTTTCAAAACATGAAAAAAAATTTCAAAAACTTTTTAAAAACATCGATTGTAAGACGTATAGAGGTTTTTTGGTGTCAAAATATTCCTTATGATAATATCTGTCGAATATGCGAAGAAGACGAAAACAATATTGTGATTATTTCGAAAAAATTAATAATATCTTTGAAACAAGCGACAAATTGCCCTTAGCAATAAGCTTCCGAATGGTTATTTTGCAAATTATTTCCTTCTATCATGTATAATTGATTGTTTATCATTCTATTAAATAAGATTCATTTTCAACTCATTCTGTCAGATTTTCAACTTAATGGAATTTATTCGTATTATTCTTTTCTTCTCTATAACTGATTGTCTTTTTTACGGTTCTCTTTCTCCCTCGACACTTTGATTAAATGGTAATAGAAAAATTTTATTAATACCTGCTTGAATGAATTTGAAACGTTACATTTGAAGAAACCATCAGAAAGCTAACTGCAGAGAAATTAATGAAAAATATGCAGTAATAATAACAGAAGAAGAAAAGCTAACTCATCCCCATAGAGCTATCATAGGACAATTTGAATAAAGTACGAATGGTCTTGCCTGAAGAGGAAAATAAAATTTTGAACTTTAAAAATTTCAAACATCCAGAAACCGTCCCATTTGCCGTTTACGCAGATTTAGAATGTTTAATAGAGTCAAAAGAGAATGATCATGATATCCCTCATAGTATCCTATGTGAAATGTGCTTTTGATGATTCATTATCACAAGTCAAAACCCATCAAGGTCCACATTGCATTGAGCGGTTTTCAACAGAGATGAAGCTGCTATCATACAGAGTAGATAAATACTTGAAGACCAAACTGAAAAAGGAAAACTTATCAACTCAGCAAATTGAGGATTTCGGACCAGCAGTGACATGTTACATGTGTAAAAATCCTTTGAATGAAAGTGATAAAGTTCGTGATCGCTGTCATTTAACAGGAAAATATCACGGGGCTGCGCATAGGAGTTGTAATCTTGCATCTCAAAATTCTCATACTATTCCAAATTCTTCCAGTTAATAAAGAACATTATATCTCTTTCACTAAATGGGTAGCAGGGACTTGTCTAAATTTAAGACTCAACGACTCATTCCGTTTCATGTGTGATGTCTGGAGAAATTATCAGCGCCGGAGGACTATCTTTTCAATTGTTTTATTAAAAAGATAGCTAAAATGATGAAAATTTGAATTTGCTGTACGAAGTTAGGTTCATACTCTTACCTTTTGATTAAAATATTGAATTGCAGCTCGATTTTGACGGGAAATATTCGAAATAAGGGAATTTTGTTTAGAGATAGGCTTTTAGTTGGGAATATTTNAAATATTGAATTGCAGCTCGATTTTGACGGGAAATATTCGAAATAAGGGAATTTTGTTTAGAGATAGGATTTTAGTTGGGAATATTTACGAATCAAGAAATCTAGAGATGTATTGGCAATTAAATTCGATTTTCATTATTATTTTGAGAACTACGCAATTTACAAAAGCATAAGTCTGCAGTTTACAAAAGTTTATATGTAGTTAATTCGAAATTCCTACCCCTGAAATGATCTGAAGGATCTGATTCTAATTGTTTGACAAAATTTGATTACAGTTCGGTTTCATTAATGTATCAATTTTTTTATATGGATCCTTGGTTGAAGTCGCAATTTCCTCACCAACAACTAGATTCACTAGAGGCTATCATGTATACTCTCACAAAAACACTTCCTTCCACTCGTATAGTTTATTTTGAGTTCGAAATATTTGACAGGACAATTGAAGTTGATAGTTTTCAATGAATAGTCTTCAATAAATCGGATAATTCCAATTGTTCGTAGCCTACTATTAATTCGGCAACTATTCAGCGTAATTTCGATACTGCGAATTATTGTAGTGTATTGAAGGATTGAAAAATCCACCGATTAAGTGAACTATTTCGACCAGAATTATAACTGCTCCGTCGCTGCTGCAAGACTGATTAATTTTGATTTTTCTGGAGTTTTTATTGGTTTTTATGAGCTACTTGACTCATGGGGGCTCCAACGAGCCAATTTTTAATTGGTAGAATTAATTTGCATTATGTCTATATATATTATTTTTCATTTAATTTTCCTATAAAAATTCTAGATATCACACATGGGATAGTAGTCGTGAGAGATTATCGAATTAACTTGATAACAGTCATTAAGAAATAACAAGAAAATATCAATCTGATTCTACTAAATTCAATCTGTTGAGTAAAAAGGGGGTATTTCCCTTTGAATATATATGGACGTCCACATGAAAAAGGATTCTAGTTTCCGAGATATTCACGTTTTTGTCTCGGCAACTGCCATTTGCACCAATGTTAAATTTTTTTTCCATCTTCTCCAACGACGTCATTTTTTACCCCATGAAGATCATTTTGAGCTCAAAATGTGCGAAATATTATCAATATTATCAGAGTATACATAACATTATATCGATAAAGTGGTCCCTTTTCATGCGGACGTCCACATGTGGATGATTGGCGTAAATTGGATGAAACCGAACTGCCTGGAAAAGAAGAGTTTCACTCGCAATTGACTGATGAGCAGATATCTGATGAAGATGGNTTGCACCAATGTTAAATTTTTTTTCCATCTTCTCCAACGACGTCATTTTTTACCCCATGAAGATCATTTTGAGCTCAAAATGTGCGAAATATTATCAATATTATCAGAGTATACATAACATTATATCGATAAAGTGGTCCCTTTTCATGCGGACGTCCACATGTGGATGATTGGCGTAAATTGGATGAAACCGAACTGCCTGGAAAAGAAGAGTTTCACTCGCAATTGACTGATGAGCAGATATCTGATGAAGATGGTCAACATGCTCTTAATGTTTGGAGTGAATTCAATATCAAAACATTGAGGGAGTATTCAGATCTCTATCTACAAACTGATCTCTTATTGTTAGTTGGGACTTTTCAAATTGTCCGTCGTAATTGCCTTTCCACTTATGAATTAGACCCGTTGCATTATTATACAACACGTAGATTACCCTTTGATGCTATGCTGAAATATACAGAGGTGAATTTAGAGCTTTTTACAGATCCAGAAATGATATTATTCATTTAAAAAGGTATTAGAGGTGGAATATCACAATGTTCAAACAGATATGCCCGGGCTAATAATCCATTCATGGGTGAGAAATGTTATGACCCCTCGTCTGAAACATCATATTTGATGTATTATGATGTGAATAATTTATATGGGGCCGCTATGAGTATCAGTTTGCCATGTGATTCATTTGAATGGGTTGCAACTGGTTCTGTAGACATTTTAATTGTTGCAGATGATTCTTCAGTCGGATATATCCTTGAAGTCGATTTGGAATATCGTCAAGAATTGCATGAACTATATAAAGATTTTCCGCTCTGTTCCGAATATTTCATCCCTCTTGAGAGCAAACGTACTAAATTAGCGACCATACTCTTAGCGAAAGAAAAGTATGTGATACATTACGTAAACTTGAAGCAATACACATCTCTTGGTATAAAATTAAAGCATATTCATCGTGTTTTGAAATTCAATCAGAAGCCCTAGTTGGAATCTTACATTGATCTGAATACTATGAAAAGACAACAGTCAAAAAATGAATTCGAAAAGAACTTGATAATTTGATGAATAATGCTGTATTCGGAAAAACTATGAAAAATGCCAGAAAACAGAAAGATATTAAGCTCTTCACACATTGGAGAGGTCGATATGGAGCAAAAGCATTGATAGCAAAACCCAATTTCCATAGCTGCATGGTGTTTGATGATAATGAATGAATGGAACATCCGCATATTTCAAGAAGTATATCCATATTGGATTTATGATCCTCGATTTATCAAAAACGATTATATATTACTTCTATCAGAACTACGTTAAGTGTAAATTTGGGGATTCAGCAAAACTCATATATACCGATAGAGATAGCTTACACTATCTGTTTCAAGTACCAAATATCTATCAGTCTATAAAACAAGATATACACATATTCGATACATCTGACTATAAAGAGAATAATGAGTATAGAATGCCACTCGTAAACAGGAAAGTATTAGGACTCATGAAGGATGAGAATAATGGTCGAATCACGGTTGAATTTGTAGGTCTACGAGCTAAAACATACGCATTTAGGATGTTGAATGATCAGAAAGCCAAGAGGAAACCTCAAGATCTTAAAGCTGCTAACCTCAAGAAAAGCACATTCAATGATTATAAAAATTATCTTTTTGGTAATGAGCACATTATCAGGAATCAGTATTGAATCCAGAGCAAAAAACATGAGGTGCACACAATCTGCTAGCAGAATATGGTTTTGAGTTGGGAAGATGATAAACGTATGATTTCACTCCATACAACTGATACTCTACCTTATGGTTATTTCGAACCACTTGTATAATTATATATATATTCTGAGATTGTTTCTCATAGTAATAATAGTAATGGTATTAATGTACACATTTGAATAAATGAATAAACCTTTTCAACATTCAACGAAGCGTTTTTATTGTTTTATGTATACTTGTTTTTTTACAATTATGATACAGTTATCTCAAATATATTCCGTCTATATTCTTCTGATAATATAGCATTCAATATTCTTTCATGAAAACTTATGCAATGTTTAAGATCATGATTTCGAGCAATTTTCTTCCGTGTGACAATACGGTGGAACTGAGCTGATCTTATTATTATACACATCGTTTTCTCATGAAACATAACTTAGAACTATGTGAAACGAGTTTCAAAAAGCGTTTATCTATGTTGTTTTGATAACATAGGGTTCAATATTTCTTCACATGAACTTATTCGACGTCTGAAACGATCATGATTTCGAGCAATCTGAGTAATAGCAAATTTGGAAGAATTGTAAAACTATTGAAAACGATATTATAACGATTTCAAAAACCATGAGTTAAACTTCACGCTACGAGTTGAGATTCAGTAAACTGAACTTGACTTTGTATTGAGTGTGGATCGTGCAGAGTACGCGAGTTATCCCCACTTCAACTCCCAATGGATGATTCATCATGGAACAGTCGAGAACCATCGAGAATGATCGGGACCAATCGAGTATCCTATTCCATGCAAGTTTCAACAGGACTCAGCCGACATCCCCACCGATGACTCATCGATTACATCATCCATCACGAAAGTTCCGCGGTTGTGGCGCCAATATCCAATTTCATACAAGTTTTGACCGGTCAATATATTTCATACAAGTCCCAACAGGACTAAGGGGGACCCCCACCGCGATAACGTCATCCTTCTCGAATGTACATGTCTCAGCAGGACTTACGGGAAATCCCCACCTCGCACATCGATCAGTTATCAGTCTGAGTGACTCACCGATATAATTCATCTTGAAAATATTCGACCATTGTTTTCACATATTTGCACGTGTTTGCATATGTTTGTAAATGTTGTCCAATGTTTGCAAAAGTTTACAGAATGTTTGCAAAATGTTTGCAGAATGTTTGCAAATGTTGTCAAATGTTTACAGAATGTTTGAAAATATTGCCAAATGTTTGAAAATGTTGTCAAATATTCGCAAAATGTTTGCAGAATGTTTGCAAATGTCAAATATGTGCAATTGTTTGCAGAATGTTTGCGAATGTTTGTAAAATGTTGTCAAATGTTTGCAATTGTTTGCAGAATGTTTGCAAATGTTGTCCAATGTTTGCAAATGTTTGTAAAATGTCAAATGTTTGAAAATGTTTGCAGAATGTTTGCAAATGTTGTCAAATGTTTGCAAAATGGTTGTAAATATTGTCAAATGTTTGCAAAAGTTTACAGAATGTTTGCAAAATGTATGCAGAATGTTTGCAAATGTTGTCAAATGTTTACAGAATGTTTGAAAATATTTCCAAATGTTTGAAAATGTTTTCAAATGTTTGGAAAATGTTTGCAGAATGTTTGCAAATGTTGTCAAATGTTTGCAAAATGGTTGTAAATATTGTCAAATGTTTGCAAAATGTTTGCAGAATGTTCGCAAATGTTTACAAAGTGTTTGCAAATGTCGTTAAATATTTGCACATGTTTAGAACTTACGGGGAGTTCCCCCACCGTACAAGTAAATGAGTCATCAGCCTGAGTGACTCATCGATGACGTCATTCATCTCGAAATCTCCGCGATTTTGGCGGCAATATCCAATTTTATCCATGTGTCCACAGGTTTTCATAGTATTATATTTCATACAAGTCCCACCAGGACGGTTCCCTCACCATGCGAGTCGATAACTTATCGATGACGACATCCGTCTCGAACCTTCCGCGACGGTGGCGCCAATATCCGATTTCATGCATGTATCAACAAGTCATCAGATTTCATACAAGTCCCAACAGGTCTTAGAGGGATTCCCCCACCACGCGAGTCGATGAGTCTTCCGTCTAGGAAATTCCATGACGGTGGCGCTGCCACTACTATCATATTCCATACAAGTCCCAACAGGACTCAGGAAGTACCTCCACCACGCCTCCGAGTTGATGAGGTGACTCATCAATGACGTCATCCGTCTAGAAAATTCCGCGACGGTGGCACCACCCTTCTAGAACCTTCCACGTCTTCTGGCGCATCTGGTGGCGATTTGGCGAACTACTATCCAGAACCGGCCTAGCAGACCTACTTGAAGGGTCTCGCTCCATTCTCGTCCCGCTCCAAATGGCGAGAGTCGGGCGAGAGTCCCTCTTGTTCGCTGCCGCTCTCGCCTGACTCTCGCGTTGACTCTCTTCCCAAGGAAATATACGAGAGCACCAGCTCTCGCCATGTTCCGCTAGGGACCAATGGGGGATTTTTCTCCAATATTAAAAGGAATACTTCTGAGTTTTTTATGGTCATCACAAAGTCGCATAGATAAAGTATCGATGTGGTAGGTTGAAAAGTCGACACACATTTTTTTCAACAAAGCATACGATTGTTGTTGTTTCATATCAAATATACAGCCAATCATAAAAATTCATCAGTCAATCCGCTATTCCAATCGATCCATAAAATGATTTATATCACGCTTAAACAATTCACTGTTTCTGTATATTTATGCTTTGAATCAGGTACATAACAAATATAACGACATCAAAATAAATAACTCATATTCATCAACGTTATTTTGATCTTATAGTAGCCACATCCACTGGTTGCGCGACAGTACAAGTATAGTAATTCAAGTACAGTACAAAGAAGTGCAATTTTTATACTGTATCATATACACGTGACTTTATATATACACAATGTGTAGATATATAGACTTGTAGGCCTTGCTTATTATTGTTGAACTCACCATTTTATAATCATCTATTTTGCTGATTGAGCGAAGATAGATGTTGACTTGGACAGTTGTTGGGCCATCTAATATGTTGCCGGAACAGAATAAAACAATCGGATTATTAAATCATTATGAAGGAATAGGAGAGTTAGGTCTTTTTCCTTAAAAATTTGGTTTTATTAGGATCCAACTTATTGATTGTTGCTTCAAATTTTCTTCTTCCTGCCTTGAAACACTGGGAAAAAATAATGAAAGAAAATTATACTTGTTAAAATGGAAGGGTTGAATTTCGAAATAGTAGGGGAAACTTGTCCGTATATTCCCAGGTAAAAATTGCCACGAGTGCTGCAACTTGCTAATCATATCCAGTTCTGGCATACGAGCCAAAGCCTGAATAAACTATACCTGGGAAACAGGATAGGATAAATGTATGGAATTTCATGATCGATCTCTAGAAACTTTCGTATTTTTCATGCATAGCCTTTGAAAATATGAATTCATTTACTTATAAATATACATATACGTTGTAGATGTATCGATCTTCCAACAAACTGAAAAGAACACAAATTTTTTCTCCTGCTTGATTTTACTTGCACTTGATTTTTGCAACACTAGTGCCTTTTTTTCTTCCATATTTCTTTTTCCATTCACGGTAAACCATTGTCCAGAACATTTCAGAGAA
Organism: Diachasma alloeum; assembly: GCF_001412515.2. Classification (NCBI taxonomy): domain Eukaryota; kingdom Metazoa; phylum Arthropoda; class Insecta; order Hymenoptera; family Braconidae; genus Diachasma; species Diachasma alloeum. Next base: position 70,606 of record NW_021681212.1, on the reverse strand, counting down.
TGCATATAATTGAAAATAACGAATTACGGAGAGATTACGTGCATGAATTTGGTATTAAGTGAGAAGAAACAGAAGAATAATTTTACTGAAATATGCAGGAATAACTTCCAGGGAAGTGAATTCAAAAGATATAACTAATGAGAATTGCCTTTGCAAACGTAAATTTATTCCATTCGTAATGAACAATATGTAAACTCAAATTTTGGATATAATACGCTTCTAAACAACTTCAAATATACAATTCCCGTTTGACCTTCAATACAAATAGGTAAATTACGGCTCATCTATTAAACCTGGATAGAGTTAAATTTGCAGCGCCATACCGGGCTCAACCTGTGGTAATTAAATAATGTTCGAAAGATGGTGGATAAGTATACTTTTGAGGTAAATTTAGTTGGAGATTTGGGATTGAAGTATTAGAAGAGCAATTCAAGTCGAGGAGAATCGAAAAATAGTAGGGGTGGGGGGAGGAGACCGAGGTTATAGAATTATAAGGAGAGAATGATGATATCCCAGCCTACGACGTTGGATCAGCCTGTTGAGATGTCAAGCAGATATTTTATCGCCCCTTACCAATCCCTCCTTTTTCGTCTATCTCACATTTCTGTTTAGTCATCCGTCTCGACTCTCTAAATGAACTCCAACAAGGACACGTTTTCTCAAGTCTCAATATCGTTTAATATTAATCTAGTGATTTCTCATTTTGTCGCATCAACATACATGCGTCGAGCTTCACTATTAACACGTCAATAGGCGCGCGATCCCCTTACTGGCACTAGAAAGCGAGATATTTATTTGAGGCATATAAAAATAGCTCCTTGCAATATTCACAATTTTAAAGTATGTTTTCTATAACTTGAAATTTTTTCGGAATGAAAGTCTCATAGCGTGCCTACTGACTGGTTAAGCCACACGTTCACAACTTTTATTGCCATTCTTTGTGTGCTGCTACAAAAAAGTTTCCATATTATTTTCAATCATAATACATAAGAATTTTTGTGTTTTTTTCGTCATCTGATCTCATAAGTTCATTTAATTCTTTTCACAAATAAAATTGGTCGCTTTTAAGACATCGTTTATAACAAGCATTTTCCCAATTAGAACAGAGTTGATTCCCATTAGTCGCTAATGCAAATAGTGGATACGAAATTGAAGCTTGAAGACGTCGAATAATTGAGACTGATGCTTCAAGTTGTGTCTGTATTACAGTTCATTTCAGCTCTTGGAAATTGGCAACCCTCATACAATGTGTTCAAAAAACTTAGTTGACGTATAGGGGATCTGCCAACGATTAGTCTTATTGTTTTCCTGATCAGGAGCGGCGGAGCCATAGCGGAGTTTATTGGTCAATCCATACCCCAAAATTTTTGAAGTATGGAATTCCACATCTCAAAAAAATGGAAAGAAAAATAATTTTTCCCCAATTTTATCAAAACTGAATTTTTTTAATGATCGACTGAGTTAGATTCTATTTACTAAAGATGAAAGAAACGTGAAGTTGGTTTATATCGAAATATCTCGAAACTGCCTGATCGTTAATCTTCAATTCTGATTGGTCAATGAGTCACGCGAAGTTGTCGCTGAAAAAAAATGCCTAGTATTTTAAAATTCTTCAAATGACAAAAAAATTTTCTGCGTCATATTTTTTATTTTTTCATGTGTGAAGTTTAACTTTATATCAAAACATATCTAAATTGCCTATTTGTTGATCATGAGAAAAAAAATAGTATTTTAAAATTTTTTTAACTCCCAAATTACTCTTCACTTCCCAAATTTTAATTTTGTCATATTTATCATACGCAAAAATGATCAATTCTTGCTGCTCAGATTTTCATACATAAATTCTAAACTCTACAAAATTCATGGACCTTCTTCGGTGACCCGGTGGCTTGACGCAGTGGGTAAGTTCGTTGCCTCACGTGCGAAAGGTTCCGAGTTCAAAACCCGGCCGGGTAGAATAGTGAGATCTCACCATTTAAAGTCTTGATCATCATCGCAGCATACCCTAACCGGGTCGAAGCGATGTAAAATAACGAGAAAAAAAAAGAAACTTCTTCGGTTTCCCAAATAATTCGAGAAAAATCTTTGAAGATAATACAAGTTATCTGGAAAACTGTGAAATGTTCCGAAAAATTCAAGAAATTTTTCCATTTCTCTAAGAAATCAATTCATAATCCTCCCCTCATTTTTCAACAATTATAAATTTTAATCAGATTATTTTAAAAAATAAAAAAAAAGAATTAATCGAAGATTAAAAGTATTCATTGACGCTTCACTCTTCATTCTCATAATTCTCTTTAAGTCATTATCAATATTTACGAAACATCTATGAGTATATGAAGTTTAATCAATTCGATTTCTTCATTTTCACAATGAATAGACAAGCGCGCGCGAAAGCATGCGCACAGGTCTAGTCTAGATAAAATTTTGGATGAATTTATCTCACCTAATGAATTTATGATCTATGACCTATGAATTTATCTCACTTAAGGGGTAATTTAACTGATAGAGTCCGATGGGAGGACTTACAAAGTGTTTTTGAGGGTCGTATGAGAACCGGTGTAATCATTAACGTGAAAAATCCAGACATACCCAAATTTTTAGATGATGCTAGACGAATGCTCTGTGTACGTTTGAAAAATGCATTGAAACAAGAAGGAAGTTTGAAAGTGAATGTAGTGTTAACGTGTAAATATGAAATTAATAGAGATGAACATCTCATTGAAGAAGAAAAATATTTCAGTACCAAGAATGAAATAATTCTTGATTCAACTGATATTAGGCAGTGGTTTGATGAACACATAAGAGAAAAACTCCTTGTGAAAGCGGATGAGTTCCAGGAAAGAGACTCAGGCTGGAGATTAGTTGACGTCATTAATTTAGAAGTGAACATAAATAAATATAATCCATTGCGCGGAGGATCTAGCTTCGTTGAACTACCTGAATGGATTAAAAAGAAACATGCTGTCGTGAACGTTCAAAATAAAGACGATGCCTACTGCTTCTTATGGTCCATTATGGCCGCTCGCTGTAACGTTCGAGATAAGCAACGAACAAACTCATATCCCTCTTTCAGCACTGTCATGAAAAGCTTTGGTAACTTCAATTACCCCATGGCATTAAAAGACATTCCCAAGTTCGAGAAAATGAATGAATTGTCCATTAATGTATATGGAATCGACAGTGAAGAAGAATTAGAGAAAAAATGGATTGTGCCCCTTTATTTGAGCAAAAATCTTCCAGCCACACTGCAAGAGGAAGAAAGAACAATTCACCTTCTCATGATTGAAAAAGAAGACATCCTCGATGGTGAACAGGAAAGAATTCATCACTACACATGGATCTCGAATTTGTCTCGTTTAGTTGGTGCACAAATTTCAAAAAATGAACATAAAACACTCATATGTGACAGGTGTTTGTGTCACTTTTTCAAAAAAGAGGCCTACACTAATCATAGGATCGATTGTATATTGATCAATTAGTGTCGAATGATTTTTCCTCATCGCAGTAAAAAATATTTAAAATTTCAAAATTTCAAAAATCAACTGACTGTTCCATTTGTTGTATACGCTGATACTGAGTGTTTATTGGAAAAAGTGTCCGATGACAATGATGTAAATACCAAAATATA
>NW_021681212.1:60557-61344 GCF_001412515.2 Diachasma alloeum | reverse complement strand
TTGAAGAACTTCGCGAGGCGGGGATTATATATTAGAGTATGCACATTGCCATCTGTTGTCATTTGCGAAATGAGTGTTGACGTGTTTGGTCGCCACTTGACGTCTGATAGTGGCTGCCACAATCGAGGCCCACCTGGCGTTGGTTATAAACTAACTGCAGATGGTAATTATAATCTTCAGGATAAAAGGCTGAGTAATGTTGCAACACCAGTGGACCCGCACGATGCTGTAACTCTAGAGACTCTAAATATAAAAATTAACGAATTGCAAATTGATATAAAACGCAAGTGTGCAGATATTAATAAAAGAATTGGCAGATTAATGAGACTAGTGGAAAGAATACCGAGCGACCCCAAAAATGTCGGAGAATAAATTGGATGTTGTGACAGAATTACATCGTCCAGCACGAAGAAATTATCCTCGGCGACGAGTCAACATTCGTGATCTGGATGAAACATGGCAGGCAGATTTGGTGGATATGACGGTTTACGCGAAAAGCAATAATGGAAATAGACTTTTACTGACTGTAATCGATATTTTTTCCAAGTATCCGTGGGCTGAGCCGATAAAAAGAAAAAATGCTCAGGATGTGACGAGAGCTATGAGTTCCATTCTCCAACGGGGGCGTGTGCCGAAACATTTGCATGTTGATGGTGGGAAAGAATTCTACAATTCTGAATTTCACGGATTAATGAAAGAATATAATATCAATTTATATTCCACATTCAGTAATTTGAAGGCGTCCATATGTGAACGATTCAATCGAACATTGAAGAGTAAAATGTGG
>NW_021681212.1:60239-60391 GCF_001412515.2 Diachasma alloeum | reverse complement strand
TTTATAAAAAATTTTTTCAAAGTCATTCTGAGAATTTTTTCGATAATTAATATTCAAATCAATATAATTTTTTAACCACGAGTTTTGAGAAAACTTCAAGATTCTATGAATTTTAGTGATTTTTAAGCCCAAACTACAATATTGTTTGAGAT
>NW_021681212.1:30703-58479 GCF_001412515.2 Diachasma alloeum | reverse complement strand
CATTGTTGAATTTCCCTGGGTCTCCTATTCGTTTTCACTATTTCATACGCATCCTCCAATGACCTCAATAATCTTTTACACGCGTTAGGATCCATGTTCTTCATGATAAAGACACTAAAGAACTAGCGGAAAATCAAGGAGAAATTTGTTTATATAGATACATGTGTGGGTGTGCCTACGCTTGTGCACTCTGTAAAATCTTACGTGATTGGTTGAAAAAGAATCATGTGACTCATGGAAAATTATTAACAAAATAGCAACATTTTTTGTTCGTGGGAAAAAAAATAGCTGAAAAATGTCCAGGATAACATTTAATNTTTGTCAAACATCATGTTCTTAGGGTTGTGAGTACAACGTGCGTTCCCAGGTAAACCGAAAAAAGTCTATGTAAACAAAAGATTGCGTTCGGACCTCTTCTGACGCATTTCCATTCTTATCAGTTTGCAGCAAATGGAGATTTTTCGGAAACTCCTCCTACTACGTGTAAAATTTGTGNATTTATATATTGATATCATTATTAACAATGATTTCCCACGAATGGGCGCGACAAACAGGAAGGTACCGGAAAACTCAAGTTCAGACATGTGACAGGAAAATGTTTTTAAAAAATAAATATTTATATATTGATATCATTATTAACAATGATTTCCCACGAATGGGCGCGGCAAACAGGAAAGTACCGGAAAACTCAAGTTCAGACATGTGACAGGAAAATGTTTTTTTAAAATAAATATTTATATATTGATATCATTATTAACAATGATTTCCCACGAATGGGCGCGGCAAACAGGAAAGTACCGGAAAACTCAAGTTCAGACATGTGACAGGAAAATGTTTTTTTAAAATAAATATTTATATATTGATATCATTATTAACAATGATTTCCCACGAATGGGCGCGGCAAACAGGAAAGTACCGGAAAACTCAAGTTCAGACATGTGACAGGAAAATGTTTTTTAAAATAAATATTTAAATATTTATATCGTTATCAAAAACAATTTCATACGAAGAGGGGCGGCAAACGAGAAAGTACCGGAACACTCAAGTTCAGACATGTCAAGTGGAGCCAGGTGTCAATGTTTGAAGAAGAAGAGGAGCCCCTTCTATGATTTCTACAGTTGCGAAATAATTAACCCCTTCACTCACCCCCTCGCGGGGTGGATTGACTAGTTCCACCGAGAAGGTTCTTTGTAATGCAAAACCGCGAATGAAATTGATTAACTAGCGAATTAAATAACCCTTTCATCACTTTGACGGAAAAAATCGTGAATTAATTAATTAAACCGCGAATTAAACTGCAACCACGCGAATTAAACCGCGAATTAAACCGCTACCGCGCGAATTAATTAACCCTTTCATCACTTCGAGGGAAAAAATCGCGAATTAATTAATCAAACCGCGAATTAAACCGTGAATTAATTAACCCTTTCATCACTCCGAGGGAAAAACCGCGAATTCATTAATCAAACCGCGAATCAAACCGCGAATTAATTAACCCCTTCGTCACTTCGAAGAAAAAAATCGCGAATTAAACCGCGACCCCGCGAATCAAACCGCGAATTAAACCGCGACCCCGCGAATCAAACCGCGAATTGAACCGCGACCCCGCGAATTAATCAACCACCCACCCACCCACTTTCATCTGACCCCCCTACTGGGCCCCAACGACCAGGTCGACGCCAAAAACGTTGCGCCAGAACCGGCATTACTACACTACTGAGTCTTCCCTCCACAGAACAGAACCAATGATAATTACATAAGAGTAGATGTTGGTTTGTTCATCAACTTTTTTGGGAGCATTTTCGTTTTACTGAATTTAGAATATGATTGTTTGGAGCATCAAATCTACGTAGTTCATATTTTTTATATTTCATGACCATTTTTGGGGTGATAGAAAAGCAGATTTTGTATCAAGCATTGGAGGAAGGTTGGAGGGAGGGTTATGCATCTAAAATTTAGTACACCCCACATACCCCCCCCCCCCGCCTATAGGCGACTTAGTTCATCGGTGAGTTTTCCAACATTTCTTCGAAACTTAGGAAGAGCGAATTTGTATTGAAAAATTTCGGTCGGGGTGGGGTAGGGCGAAAGAGTGAAGTTGTATTAAATTCTTGGTCGAGATAAGTGGTCTACTCGAGAGGGGGATGCACCTCTGATCTCTATACTAACTGGATAGACTATCCTGTAAGACACTAGTGGCCCAAGTTGGACGTTCACCCAGCGCCTCCGTTGTATGGCCTAGGAACTAATCGCACCGTCAGCGCGCTTGCGCGACCGTAGTCGCATAGTGGGGGTGGGTAATGTGACCTGGTAAAGTTGGAAAATTGAATGGTCATTTTTCTGATGTTGTATTATACAAAATCAAGATTTGAAGGGAGGATTTTCATTGTCGTCAATTGAAATGATAACTGGGACGATTGCCGGGGGGACTAAATACAGAAAGTGGAAAAACCATTCATCTTCCGACAAATTCTTACATGAATATAAATCCTCTTTTTGAAATAGATATTGTGTGGTGCAATGAGGTGATATTATCGTTACAGGAGAGGATGAAACAAAAAGATAATAGAAACTCGATTTTGATTAGGTTTAAGTGAAATAGCATGGGCGGAATGATAAGGACAATTCGATGCAGATCTAATTGAAATATAATAAAATAAAATTAAAAAATCTAATTGAAATAATTCTATCTTTCTCTGCAACAGAAAATAACACGTGGTATTTATTAAAATTATTTTTCATAATTTCAAGGACTAATACAATACAACAAAGACATTATTCAACAGACTGTGCGAGCTATATCACTGCCAGTTTCATTATTTTATCACCATTAATGAACTTCTCATATCTTCAAATTATTGCCTTGCATTGTCGAATGCAATTCATATTTACTCTTTCTTTTTATTATGATTGGAGCCTATGTTTCATATACATTACCTCCTGCAATATCTACTTATAGTTGCATTACACATTTCATTGATACAAAATCACAAACTTATGGAAAGACAATTCTTTCGATTTGGTGGATCTTTTTTTGCAGTATTCACACCGAACCATTTTTGTAAAAGTTTACAGAATGGAAGGAGTGAATTATTTCATAACCTTACTGAAAATTGAACTCTTCCTAAAGACATTCGTTGACAGGTAATGCCCAGGTATTCGCTGTTGATTGACAGTCACCGAAATGACAGATATTTGGGGGTTATGGGACCGGAAACATGACACAGATAACCATCCCCACTATCTAGCATTCTAGTCGCGCAAGCGCATTGAGGCATCCGGTAGTTCCGAGGCCATACAAGGGAGGCGCTGGCGAACTATTCAAGGCCCTCAGTTTCCAGCGTACTCGGCCCGTAAGGATAGTCTATCCAGTAAGTATAGAGATCAGCGGGATGCACTGAATTCTCGATGTACAGCGCCTCCCCCCCCCCCCTGTAGTCTACTTAGCTCGTTGGTGAATGTTTTTCAAGGATATCTCCCGAATTTAGGGAGATAACGAATGTTTACTGAAAAATTAGGGGGGGGGGAAGTTGTATTGAATTCTCGATGTACAACACAACTGACTTTCCGCCCGAGGGAGCATTTTTCCACCCTAGAGCGGAAGGTACTCACTTCCTTTCTGCTTATCAGGGAGCCAAGTACGAACTTTCCATGTAGGTGTGTGAAAAACTCCCTTGGTGGGAAATATCCTATACTTGGCGCAGTTTTTTTGAAAAAACATTTGTTTTTGATGGAGATTTCATTATTAAAAAAAAAATCGTTTTTATGTCGTGTTAATATTTTTATTTTCTTTGATTTTTTATGGGGATTGTATTCTTTTGAAATTAATTGATTTCCTTTCAGAAACAGCTGTACAAATTTTTTTTTTTTTTTTATATTCCGGCCCTTTCTACCCTCTGATTGACTAATCGGCCCTATCCAACCCTATGCATGCGGCTGTGGATTCTACACTGCAGCGCATTCGCACTCCTATAGAACATAGGCGTAGCATGGGAAACCACAGAAAATCCATGCTGGTACAGGCGGTCACTATATTAGCGACCTGCCGCTCGCCGGAGCCTCCAGTTGAAAAACTCGGTTCCACGGGGAATCGAACTCACAACCTTTCGCACACTAGGCTCGCACCTAGCCGCTTCGGCCACCGACGTCGGTAACAAAATGTTTTCTTGATAGAAGTTTCTATAAAAATATATGTTTCTGTTTTTTCCGGAAATATTTGTAACTATTTCGGAATAATTATAAAATTGTTTTCGTATTCTTCGCATCTGACCATAACCTCATTCAGAGAATTTCTTTCCCCAAAGTTGACAATATTTTCCGTTATCACTCGAAGAAAAATACTTTTTTTTGTTTGACATTCAACTATCCATAAACATTCAATACTTCATCACACAATGTGCAACAAATAACATCTTTTTTTTTTATTAAGCAATTAGAAATCTACATACAAGGTTTATTAGCTACATAATATATTAGTAATTCCATTAGATAAAGAGAAACAAACAAAAAAAAGAAAAAACAATCAAACACTATCTGTTGATTAAATTTTTTCGCAAATTAAATATTCAATTCACACTCTTTAAAGAATCTATCAATCAACTTGATCTCAATAGGGTTTAATATATAGACAATATGACTGATCACAGTAGGAAGTTGACAATGTTTCGTGATATCTTTTATCAATTTTTTTCTCTGTTGATCGAACCTAGGACATTGGCAAACTATATGATCTAAATATTCCTGGGAACAAATAACATCTCTAGCACACATCAAACATAAATCAGTACCTCACAAATTAAATACATCTCCAAGGTTTGAATAAGCATATGACGAGAAAAAATTCAAATTTTCGGCGACAGAAAACGAGACAGAGCACAAAGTTGATTTTTATGTTTACACTAATAAATGATTTCAAGTAGGGCAAAATATGTCCCGTGGTTCACCGTAACATGACATTCTTGAACGCACTCATGGCAATTCTTGGATGTTGAATGGGAGGCTCCGATCAGCGCTGTCAATGTTATAACTTGATTATATCGCTTCATAATTTGAATTGCGAGAATGTGAATATCAAACCGTTGCTATGGGCGTATCTACTTCATTGTTAGTTCGAAGTATATTATAGTTACAGTACTGGAAAGCTCGTGCACGATTTATATTGTGTAACTTAGGACACGTTTTCGATTTGTTTTCTCGTTCTCATAATATTAAATGGAGATACTTTAGAGCAGGAAAGGGCACAGAGCGCTCATCGAGGGATCGTAGCTCCCGGACCCAATTAGCTCGGTTACAATAAGTTGAAAAAGCCCCTTTGTACCGGGCGTAGGACTTCTATGACACCCGTGATAGGGCTCCGTCCGACTGACTGAGCCCGAGAAGGAGTGGAGGTAGTGTGACACTCCGGAGAGAGCGGTAAATTTGAAACTTCTGGAATATCTACTTTGTTGTTTAAGAGCCTTTTTAAGTGAAAACTCTTGAGTTGAGAAAAATTATTAATCGTACTTACTATAAGGAATTTAAAGTAGATATACGTGAACATTTTTTTGTAACGAAAAAAATATGTATGCCTAACATTCCGGAAATTCTTAAAAATTACTGAAATTCAGCCCCTTTTCTTATCTTTATCGGATATTTTTTTCCACGCACGAAAAAATTTAATAGAATAACCTAACGAATTCGTCATAAAATTAATGATTGAAACAAAAAGGGTTTCTCTCGTATAAACTCCGTCCAACAGGAAATAATGCTATGTATGACGCTACATTTTAAAGAGTTTTTTCATGTTCTTTGAATATGCTAAAGGGCGATTTAATAGCTTTCAACCCCGCAGAAATATTATGGCCAATTTGGAAATTTTTTTTTTTTACAAAAACTTGCCATTTTCAAAAATAAGTCCCTCAATTATCAACATTGTTCAATTTTTGTTTTTTGAACATTTTTGTCTAATCGCCATCTTTTCAGAAACAAATTGAGACAAAAATCCCCAGCATCGACTTTTTTGGCCTGCTGATTTGGTGTGAATCTGTTTATTTCTTTACTTTCATTTTAAATTTTTATATAAAACAAAATGAAATTAGCAGTGAAAGAGTCGAATATAATTAATGCAAAATAGCTACAATATGTTCTCAAAATATTTATGTTCAATTCGTTTGATATAACAAAAAAATTGAAAAAGTAAAAAATCGGACTCGTTATTCAAATAACTGGCTCCATAAAGATCAAAATTGAAAGATGCAAATCCTCATAGTAATTCTATGTATTTTTTGAAAAATTAGAAGAAAAAATTATGTAGCTCGAAAACTGAGGAGACTAGACTATTTTCAATATTTAAGTGTCTACGTTGCAAACGGACAGTAAAATTGTTTTTCGCAGTGATGCTTTTACATTTATTTAATCGATCTTCAATGTATGACAAATACCACTTTAATAGTCTGCGACTTCACGTGAGACACTCATGCAGCTAACCCCACAGCACTCACATCGTCACCCCCACTATGATCGTACGGGGACCCCTGTAATTGGAAGGATTGTAAACTTTATAGCCCTTCTTTATTTGTATTTCAGTAGCTCCGACCTACCTGAAATTTGCCCATCCCTACTTTAGAGTCAGCGGAGAAGGAAGTTCCGTCGTGTATATATTCCGTCGAAAAAGGCCTTCTGTTTTGGATAGGGGACATTCCATGTCTACTCAGTCACCCTGAATTTTTTTGGTTCTCAGAATTCTGAATTTATATGCTGACAGTCAGGTACTACGTAAGTACATGCTTTCCGTAAATTTTTGTCCTTTCAACATCAATTGTTTGTCTACACCATGTGTCAAAAGCTCAAATATTTGATAAATCATATCTCGCGAACTGACTAACGGATTTTAATGAATAAAAAACGATTTTTTTCGTTTTTTCATCTACCATTGGGAAAAAACGCCAGTACTGTGAGGACGAGTAATGACCCTTTTTCAGAGGTTTTAATTTTTCAAATTCCACTGTGACACAGGGGCCAGTCGAAAATCGATTGATTCTCTTTTTTCTTGATAAATCATAATAATCCCCAATTTTTTCGGGACATTTTGAAGTGTGATATCGATATACAGGGTGTCCCACAGATCCTTTTCCGCAGAGGGTATTGAAGATGATCATTTTTGGGGGTGAAAGTTCCTCTATCATTTTTCGGTTAGACGATTTTTTTTCGAAATAAGCTTGTCTGACTTTATATTTTTCAAAGTCTGTTACTACTTTTGCCAGGGCCGAAAATTATTTTTTTTTTGTTCATTTTTTTTCTAATAGTTTCGCGCAGTTTATTGCCATATATTTATCCAGCGACGAACACACTTCCCCTTCTTGATCTCTCGCGTCTCACATCTTTTTCAGAAAACGAAAAAGAATTTATGGAATAGATTATTTTCTTCGTTCTTTATCTTTTTTTTTTAATGGAGTTCTTTAATGGGAGCGTTCAAATATTACGTCGCACAGTTGGGGAGGGGGGAGGGAAGTCAGAATTTTATGACGTTTGCGACGAAGGGGGGCGGGGTGCTCGTCTGGGTTGTGATGTAACACCAACATCTTCCCTTCAATTTTTTAATTCAAAAATCACAAATGCGATTTTTGTCTTATTCCTGTAAAAAAAAAGAAAAAAACTCTGAAGTATCGCCAGATGTCAATACTACTAATATTGATATTTTAATGCGCCCTACCTAATATTTTGTATCGATACTTACCCATCGATGCATTGGGTGTATCGATACTATTTGGCCAGTATTGTATTGATTTTTTTTCGAGGAGAGGCTCATAAGGGGAGGGTCACAAATGTCGCAAGGAGATGATCAAATTTGATGAGGGTCAAAAGGGAATAGTCAAATTTTACAAGGGTCAAACGTTATGAGGGGATAGTCAAATTTTGTCGAGGATCAAACATCACGAGAGTCACGAGGAGATGGTTGAACTTCACGAGGCTCGAACGTCGCGAGGGTCACAAGAGGATGGTCTAATTTCACGAGGGTCAAACATCATGAGGGTCACAAAGGAATGGTTAAATAGTCCCAAATTAAAAGTCTGGTGACGTCAACTGAACGGGTCTATGGATAAAAATACATTATTTCCCGGTATTTCGCATTTTCATCGAGCAGTCTTATCGCGCAGGCCAGTGGTCCACTGCGGCCGAACCAATGTTCAGGAAACTGAACATCGAGTTATGTGGTGACTTAAGTGGGATTTAGCGTCGAGTGGCATGTTGTTCAGTATTTCCGGAGTGTCTTTGTAGTAAAGCGCGGAACTGTTGACCGCGAGAAGAAGAACAATGGAGAATAGAAATATGTTCCTCGTGGTATGTATGTATGGATGTATATGGGAGTGTGCGTACCAAATACTTATATTTACATAATCCGGTAGTGGACAATGAAATACTCTATGACCCACCATTTCCCCCATACGCTGCTTCTCCAGTGTGTCTGAAGACACTTCTCCCTCACCAATGAAATTTTATAAACAACATAATCAGTGAAAGTATGCTGATTGGAAATTCCTACTCTAGTGAACATACTTTCGTATGTCCACATGACTTGGTTCCGAAAATTTTAATTTTGGTGATACAAGGCCAGGAACTCTCGGCAGTAGTGCAGACACTGCTCCACATCTTCTGGCTCGAGTTGCTTAGCTTTTGTATAGTCGTATGGGTGGAAAGGATCGTGCATCAGGAGGCGATTAACTATTGACTTCAGACAGTCGATTGCTCTTCCACTCGCTCGACAACTAGTTATCAAGTCTTCCTCCACATATGCCGAGACTTCTTCACCGACGTCAAGGTCCCGCCGTGATCTTGTGCTTTGTGAGATACTCACGTGGTTATCTCACATGCGAGTATCCATTGTTTAAAACGCACATGGTTTCGGATGTCATCGATTGGGCCATCTATCACGGTGCCTTTGTACTGCCTCTACTTCATGACACTCGCATTCACCATGAATACAATGCATATGGACATACTCGTTCACTATGTAATACTCCATTGTTCATTTCAAGTATAATTTCGGCAAAAAATCAAACACAGATTCTCTCTCGTTGAAACACAATATTTACCTATTATTTCCTCCATTCATCCTTGGAGTAACTTGGAAAACCTTTACAACCTTCCAATGTTTACATTCTGGAGAGAAATAAGAGATGATGTAAACAGATAAATACAGAAAACGAAATTTGATTCCTCTATTCACATCGTCCTTTGTGCTCTATTTATGTAAACACTGGGGTTCTTGGAGATTCTCGGACGCTTCTTCAGTGATAAATAACAAAAACTAGAGGTAAATACTGTGTTTTGGAGAGAAAGAGTCTGATTCTTTGCCGGAGTAAGACGTGAATTGAAAAATCATGGAGAAGTACACAGCAGATGAGTACACTGATATGCACCTCATGTATGGTAAATGTAACTCTAATGGAGCAGAGGCAACGCGAAGATATTGTGAGAAATACCCCCATCGATGACATCCATATCCACAAGTGTTCCAGGATGTGGATGCTCGCATGCGACAGGGCCAGGTGATGCCAGATCATGGAGGGGGACGTCAACGTCATCTTGACGACGAAGAGCAAGTCTTGGCATACGTGGAGGAAAACTCGATGACGAGTTGTCGGATGATTCAAAGCGAGACCAGCTGCCCGAAGTCAACGGTGAATCGCATCCTGCTGGACAATTCTCTCCATTCGTTTCACTACACAACGGTCCAGAAACTCGAACCAGGAGATGCAGAGCACCCCGCTACTGGCAAGAGATTCTGGCCTTGTATTACCAGAATGAAAATTTTTTGTCCCAAATCATGTGGACAGTCGAAAGTCTGTTCACCAGAGAAGGCATTTTCAATCAGCATAATTTGCATAGTTATGCTGTTGAAAATGCTCACTTGGTGAGGGAAAAGTTTTCAGACACGGTGGAAAGTAAACGTGTGGGGAGGAATAGTGGGTGATCGGGTACTTCTGTCCCAGCTTCCGTATTATGTGAATGTGAGTATTGATTAGGCACAGATCCGTACACATACGACGTACTCCTAGGAAAATCTTCCTATTTTACATTTTTCTTCATCTCAGGGTCAACAGTACCTTGCTTTTATTCAGCAGACACTTTCGGAAATGCTGGACGAAGTACCACTCAGCATTACACCTCAGTGGTTGCAACAGGATGCAGCACCACCTCACTCTGCTAAAGAAGTCACCGCCTACCTGAATGAGCAGTTTCCTGGACGTTGGTTCGGTCCCTTTGGCCCAATTCACTGGCCTGCACGATAAGACTACTCGAAAAAAATAAGGTATACCAGAAAATGAAAAATTTCCATTCCTATTAGATCCCATGATTTGACTCCGCTAGACTTCTTCCTTTGGGGCTATCTGAAGGAACAAGGACTGAATGCAGCCGCAATCAATGTGGATGCTGAAATGCTCCAGCATGGGAGGATGGGAGTTCTCAGGCGAATTAATGATTGTGTGGCTGCTGGAGATCATTTTCAGCAACTATCATGAAGAGCTCGATGAAGAGCATTACAATCGGCCCTTTTCAGGGCCACCAAAAATTAAACGTGGCACAATGAAAGTCTTTTGCACCGGAAAATGAATAGCAAAAAGATTTCTTTCCTTCTTTTTTTGTTGAAAGATCTGCCTACTCACGCTATCATCATCCTCCACACGCATCTTATGGGTGATATGAAACGCAGCCAAAAAAAAGTCAATTATAAAAATGATTCCCATCGACATTTTTGGAAAGTTTCTTTTGATGTCATTTCTTAGGCCTGTTATCCGGCTGATAGATAAGAGAGACGACATGTGCTCATCTTCGTTCAGTCCCTTGACGTCCGAAGTAATTATGAAAAAGGGAAAAAAAATAGATTTTATTAGGGACATTTTAGACCCCCTCCCGCCCTTCCATCACAAAATCCAAGACCCCCCCCTACGTTCTGTGGATTTTTTAGTTTTTCTTTTTTTCATGAAATGGGATTTCAACAAGAATGAAAAAAAATTCCTGAGAAAACGTGAGAAATGGNTATCCGGCTGATAGATAAGAGAGACGACATGTGCTCATCTTCGTTCAGTCCCTTGACGTCCGAAGTAATTATGAAAAAGGGAAAAAAAATAGATTTTATTAGGGACATTTTAGACCCCCTCCCGCCCTTCCATCACAAAATCCAAGACCCCCCCCTACGTTCTGTGGATTTTTTAGTTTTTCTTTTTTTCATGAAATGGGATTTCAACAAGAATGAAAAAAAATTCCTGAGAAAACGTGAGAAATGGATTATTTATTTCATACTCATGCTATTGTTAAATCACCGAGGGTTGCCGGGTTTGTGACTCGCTCGGGTTTCTTGATACATACAAACATATCGATGCAGTGTACTCTTTCGAACGCAAATGCCCAGTACCGATACTTGAATGTAACGATGGAGTATGTATCGTTACACGAAATATGGATATTTTTCAAACTTGCACCAACACATTTCCTCCAATGTTTTGGTTTTTACAACAAATTTTATAGCAAATTGGTTTTCATAACAAATCTCGCGACGGTCAAACATCACGACGATCGCGAGGGTAACAAAGGGGTAGTCAAATTTTACGAGAGTCAAGAGGATAACAAGGGCATGATCAAACTTCACTATGGCCACGAAAGTCACAAGGGGATCGTCAAACGTCACAAGGGTTGAACTCCACGAGGATCACAAGGGGGTCATTAAATTTCACAGGGGTTAAACATCACGAAGTTCACGAAGGTAACAAGGGAATGGCCAAACATCACAAGGGTCAGGCGATTCACAAGAGTCTCACATTCAACCCTCATGAAATTTAATCATTGCTTGGGCTCCCTCTCTCTTATTTTTTATAAAACCATAAAATTTCATCGAATTTTTTTATGACGGTCAACCCTCGTGTTATTTTTTATTTTTAAGTTTAACCATCCTCTCGGGACCCTTGCGATGTTTGAGCCTCGTAAAATTCAACTATTCCTTTGTGACTCTCGTGATGTTTGATCATCACCATGTAACCCTTGTGACCCCCATCATGTTTGACCCTGGTGATATTTGACCATCCCCTGTGATCCTCGTGGAGTACAACCCTTGTGATGTTTGATCCTCGAAAAAATTTCATTTTACCAACGCGAAAAAAATCGTGAGTCAAGAATGGTTAGAGTGAGGGAAAGAGTAGAGAGCGACATGTAACGTCAGCTGAAGAAGCTGAGCGAAAGATGAGAGTGACATCGAACGGCGGTTTAAGTGAACGGCGCGTGAAATGAATAGACCAATCAAATAATACCAAGAGGCGTGATTTAGGTGAAATCATGCTTCTGAACATTATAGAGAGGCTGTCGATACGCTGTCGCTACATCTAGAAACTCGCCCAGCTGTGTTTGGGGAAAATGGGCCAACGTACTGGCGTTCCAACTGGGCGATTCTAGAGACGCTATCGATTTAGACTAGGGACCAATGGCTAGGTGAGAGGACTAGCGCCCCCTCGATTGCCGTCGCGTTGATTGGTGGTGGTGGAGTAACGGATAACCCACCACCGCTGAGATGTTTACACTAGGGGGAGAAGGCCCTAGGAGATTTCGAGACAGTCGGTGACAGGCACTGGAGTCGAGCGGATGAAAATCGTCCGGTCCTCGACGACGGTCGTAAGTGGCATTAATCCGTTATGGATTATGGGGGTCCGTTGTGAGGACAAGATCCGAAACAGCAGGAGGATGAGACGCTTCGGCGTCCCAAAGTGAATAATCGGATTACTTTGAGGACGTGGGATGTTTCAATTCCATGTTCTCAGGGATCCATCACTTCGGACGAAAGAAGTGGTGTTGGTGTGGATCCGTGCGCCGAGGCCCGATCGCACGTGCCTCCACGACGAGTAATCTGGGTGTTGACCCGCGATGATCGTGCTTTTACCGAGCATTGAGGTTGAGTTGGAGTGGGTACAGGTGGATGAGAATAAGTCTTCGGATACCTGTGTCGCCTGTGCCTCTCAATGTTCGGTGCTCCGAGGAGTGAGAAGGATTCGTAGGTAATGATTGACCTCTCCAGAGTTGATCCACTCTGGAGAGGAAAGGAATACGTCAGAGGAATGGGAACATCCTCGGCGAAAGATCTATGGAGACATGGCTCCTGGAAGATACGCTTTATCGAGATCTCTCGGCTGAAAAGACGAAGATCGATCGAGTGAATTACTCCTAGCATGGTGGACCTCGCCCACTCTACCGTATTACGCTGATGCTGGCTCGGCATATTTAGTCCCGCCACGAGAAGTCCTCAGGGTAGACGAGTTAGCCTCTGAGGCCGGTTTACCGTTGGATTCTCCGTAAAAATCCAGCTGGCGCCCGAGATAATTCAGCGATAGAGAAAATGTCAAAATAGTTTGGGATGTTCGCTGGTGAAGCACCGGTAAAAATCCCTTACAAAATGGTGCCCGACGTGGGGCCACGCCAAAACGGAATACGAGAAAACCTCAGAAATGAGGAGGAGAAATCATCCTAGTGGTGATCCGGGGAAAAATTTTACTTTTTGCCCGAAAGGAAAATAATTACACCAGGGATAAGGCGGAGAAAAATTAAAAAATATTTTTTCCGAGAGTGACCGATTTTTCCTTTCATGCAAACAAAGTGAATCCGGAAGTACGAAATTTCATGGCGAGGAGAGGTTCCCTGAAACCCATGACCTCGTCCTCTCATTCACCCGGGGAGGATGATTGTGATGTAATGAGATAATTCTCCTCCGCTGAAAAGGCGGAAGCATCAATTTTTCCCCTCCGAGGGAGCCTTTTCTGTTGCACCGAACGCTTTTCTCCTCATTCACCCGGGGGAGGAATGGCCTAGGAGCCGGAAAGGGGCTTTTTCCGATGGAAAAAATCGAAAGAAACGGGAAAGACGGAAAATAATTGACCGAAACTGAATTATCGCTCGGTTGGTACAACAGTCATTCCTCCGGGGGTAACGTTACCGACCGACGGCGTTCAGAAGTACAGATTCCACCCGCAGAGGCGCGCCACTTGACGGACCGAGTCAAGGGGCGAAAGTTTAAATACCTATGATTGACAGGTGACTCAGGTATTTAAAAGAGCGCGCCCATATGCAAATATGCGTCGAATGTCACCAGGGGGAAACACCTGTGGCGATAGATTTAATCGAGATGCGCCCTTAATCTCCCACCCCCGAATTTTCACGAATTCGGGGAGCTGACCACGAGGCAAGCTCTTTTTCGTTTCGACCGTCACACAGTGCGGAAGGAATTTTCAAAGTGCTCTTTGTGAGAATTGATTCGGTACACGTGGCAGCGTGAGAAAAATGGCGAAGGATAAAATCCTCAAGCAGTTGGTGGAGAAGGTCGTGTCTACGGCCGAGGAAGCCCTGAGTGATAAGTGCAACCCCTAGGGGTTGATAGAAACCCTCGACGAGGTACGACCTGTCGAGGGGGATAAAAGTATTGAATCTGAGTCGCTGCAAGGCGACGCGGATTTAATAATACCCGAATGACTGGAATTACATATTCCAGATGGGGACCTGACGGACGGGGAGCTCGCCGATTTCAACGAGATCATGGGGATCGACCCCAAAGTCATGGGGATCGGTGAGGATCCATGCAGGAGCAGGTGACCACAACGGTGCTCACCCCATCCCCTCCGATGGGCCCCCCTCCAGAGGAAACGAGAGAGACGGAGGAGTACTCTCGAGGAGAGACATCTGGGCAGGAGTGAGGTGAAAGGGCGGGGGAGTCGCTTTCCCCCCGATGAAGCAAACGCCACCCTGGCAAGGACAATAGCTGAGGCGCTCGTGAAGAACCCTCAGCTTCTTGCCAAGATGGCTGAGCAGATTCTTCCGATGGTCAACCTGGGACCTTCGACGTCATCGGACACCCCGACACTGCCGAGGGACCAGGGAAACCAAAGGAAGGAAAAGAAAAGGGAAAAAGGTCTCCAACGCCCGGTCGATCCTGACTCCTTGAAGTAGGAGAGAGTGATCCACCTCCAGGTGCTGCAGCACGGGGGCGACGAACCAGCAGGAGTTTCCCTCGGGATGAGAATCCCGAAGAGGAAGATGCCTGAGGACAGTGAGAGTGTCACCAGGACATCCGAGCTCGACGGGGATCCCCATCACGAGGAAAACCCCGAAGTGAAGAGACGCCGTCGCAGGGTTGCATCAGCAAGGCTTTGCTGGAATTGCAAGAAGCGTGGGCACGGCGGGAAGGACTGCCCTGAACCCCTCACCACCTATTGTTGGAGGTGCGGACGGCCGGGGAAGGAGCTCGACGGGGATCCCCATCACGAGGAAAACCCCGAAGTGAAGAGACGCCGTCGCAGGGTTGCATCAGCAAGGCTTTGCTGGAATTGCATGAAGCCTGGGCACGGCGGGAAGGACTGCCCTGAACCCCTCACCACCTATTGTTGGAGGTGCGGACGGCCGGGGAAGGAGCTCGACGGGGATCCCCATCACGAGGAAAACCCCGAAGTGAAGAGACGCCGTCGCAGGGTTGCATCAGCAAGGCTTTGCTGGAATTGCATGAAGCCTGGNGGACATCCGAGCTCGACGGGGATCCCCATCACGAGGAAAACCCCGAAGTGAAGAGACGCCGTCGCAGGGTTGCATCAGCAAGGCTTTGCTGGAATTGCAAGAAGCCTGGGCACGGCGGGAAGGACTGCCCTGAACCCCTCACCACCTATTGTTGGAGGTGCGGACGGCCGGGGAAGGAGACCAGGGACTGCATCCCTTGCTAAGCTGAAAGGAAGGTCCGGCGTCCCTGGATCCCCAAGTTTGAACGGAACATCTCCAGGGATATTCTGAAGGCAATGGAGGTGGCGACAAAGAGGCAGTGGGAGGAGAGAGAGCCGCCCTCGGCCCCAACCCATCTCGAGAGACGCCAAGGAGGAGAGGCCCAGCACTCCTGAAAGCACTCCTGGAACAAACCAAAGCCCTCAAAGAGCAGATAAAAGCCGCCGAGACGCAGGCCCAGCTGGCAATCCCTCGCAAGAGAGGAAGGCCACCAGGAAGCAAAAATAGTGGTAGAAGCAGCAGAAATGCTAGCGGTACCACGATACCTACAGGAGACATACCTGGGGTGAGGGTGACAGAGGCGACCCCTACCGCAGCCGAGCTACTGGCCAGGGTACAACGCCTCGACAGAGAGTTACGGGGCAGAATCGGGCCTATGCCCGTAGCTCCTGAGGCAAGGGTACCTGAGGAAGAATTCCGTGAGAGAAACTGCACGGCAACTAATCCCACCGAGGAGGTTAGCATTCGCGGAGGAGAGGCATTCCACGTCCCAAAGGAGGCATCATCGATCCTCCTCAGACGAGAGTAGCGAGTACGAATATCGACCTCGCAGAGAAAATTATCTCAACGCTCAGAAGGTTCTGGAGGCGTTGAAAAAGTGGCGAGTCAAATTCTCAGGACGACGCGATGAGGATGTGGAATATTTCATATCCCGAGTAGATGACGCCATGAAGACCCTCCGTATCCGAGAAACTAACATTCTCGGAGTCCTGAGAGGTTGTCTGACAGGCAGTGACTCACCTAGTATCGCCAGGTAGAGGTGTAGTCATGGGAGGATGCGTGCCACGCATTCAGGGAGAACTTTGCGGAGTTGGACTATCAAGTCGCGCTCCACGAAGGAATAGTAAGCCATCGTCAAGGCAAGGATGAACCCGTGGCTCAATTCGTAGCCAACTTGAAGGGTCTCTTTGCCAGGACGGACCCCGAATGACCTGAGCAACAGAATGTACCACAATACGTTACCTAAGTTCAGGATAGGTTTCAACCTGAGTGCGAACGCGACATTGAAGGCGTTAGAAAAGCACGCCATGCGACAAGAGACCTTGTACGCAGGTGTGAAAAAGTGGCAGCCACCAAGGCCGCCAGAGGAATCCCTGTGCCTCAGCTTCGCTTATCGAAGCCCCAAGGCCCAAAGGATCACTCAAAGAGCAACCCTCAAGGCACTGATCCCAGCAGAAGAAGACGCAGAGCCGACGGGGAGAGATCACGAGGAAAGCATTTTCTTCGAGGAGTTGGGAGTGGCACACGCCTTGCAAGGATGTGGTGCCTCTTCAGGGAGGGGTGGAGGTACTGGCTACGCCAGACCTGGCGCTAGTCGTCCAAACCCACAGGGCATGAAATGTTTCCATTGCGAGGAGAGAGGACACTCCTGGCGCATCTGCACGGGCCCGAGGACAGTTTTTTGCTACGTATGTGGCAACAAGGACGTACATTTCCCACAGTGCCTGAGGTGCAATCCGGGAAATGCCGAGCCGGCAGCGTAAACGACAGACCAACGTCTACGCCACCGCGAAACTCGGAAATCTCGGTCGTAAGGGAGATAACAATCCCAGAGACTGAGGAGTCCATCCCGGAACCCAGGACGGAAACAATCTCAACGGAAAGTGACGGCCCTGGGGTTGAAAGAACTGGAGAAATGGAAGAAAGAAGCCCCTACACAGTGACGCAAGAATCCGGAGATGGAAATAGGAGTGATACCCTTACTCTAGAATCCATGATGGATCCCTTGAAATTAGTTTCGCCAGAAATGGACCCTAATTTGGAGTTGGTGAGGCAGGCAATGAAAGAAGGCAAAACATTTGCTTTTCACGTGGATATTGAAATCCACGGAAGAAAGATCCGCGGTCTAGTCGACTCAGGAGCGTCTCGCACTTTCGCAGGAGAGGCGGGGATAGAGCTGCTGAGCGAACTAGGCATTAGCGCGACAAGAATTCCACCTAGAAGAGTTCTAGTGGCGAATATTCAACTGGAAGTGGTGAAAGAAGCCTCTAAAACCCCTTTGGTATTAGGGGAAAGAGCAGTCACAATGGAAACACTTTGGATAGCCTCGCTATCTGAAGATTTCATACTGGGATTAGACTTTCTGAAAGAAGCTCGAATGGTCATAGATGTCGNCGCAGGAGAGGCGGGGATAGAGCTGCTGAGCGAACTAGGCATTAGCGCGACAAGAATTCCACCTAGAAGAGTTCTAGTGGCGAATATTCAACTGGAAGTGGTGAAAGAAGCCTCTAAAACCCCTTTGGTATTAGGGGAAAGAGCAGTCACAATGGAAACACTTTGGATAGCCTCGCTATCTGAAGATTTCATACTGGGATTAGACTTTCTGAAAGAAGCTCGAATGGTCATAGATGTCGTTGATCAGTCCTGGTTCTTCAGAGATAAACCTGAAGAGTCCTTCAAGTTTGCAGCAGTCGAGAGGGCCTGCCATATAACAGTGTGCAATGGTCTAAAGACGTCTGGAGAAGGGCAACAGAGTCAACTCTAACAGTTCCTGGATGAAAAGATTCCAGCGATAAAGGAAGTCCCCCGATTTCCAAATTAGCACCCCACAAAATCGATGTTGAAGGCCACGAGCCGATTCGAAAAAGGGTCAGATTAGCCTCCCATCATTTAAAATTAACGATGTGGAAAGAAGTTGATGATATGCTAAAAGACGGCATCATCAAACCATCAGCAAGCGACTGGAACAGTCCGGTCGTCATGGTGAAGAAACCCGGCGGGAAGTATCGATTGTGTATCGACTTCCGTCGGGTAAATGAAGTCACGAAAACAGATGCATATCCGGTAGCAAACATGACCGGCATTCTTGACGAGTTAAGATAAGCCAATTATATCTCGACGCTAGATCTGAGCGCGGTGTATTGGCAGATTCCGTTAGCAGAGGACTCGAAAGAGATCACTGCTTTTACGGTACCTGGAAGAGGATTCTTTCAGTTCGAAAGCATGCCATATGGCTTAACGAACAACCTTCCAGACAGCCCTGGATAAAATCATTGGCCCAGAAATGTACCCCCACGTCTTCGTGTCCTTGAACGATATTATTATCGTGTCAAATACATTTGAGGAATACCTAAAGTGGCTGGGAAAAGTTCTCGATAAATTGAGAGACCACGGTTTAAGCATAAATCGTGAAAAGCGATTGTTCTGTCGGTCTGAGGTAAAATACCTCGGATTCGTAGTGAACAGTGAAGGATTGCAAGTCGATCTTGACCAAACGTCGGCAGTCGTAGAATTCTCAGTCCCTGAGAATCTCAAGCAGGTTCGTCGGTTTTTGGGAATGGCCTCCTGGTATAAACGATTTATACCAGAATTTGAAACTGTGGCTCAACCCTTGACACGTCTGACCCAGACAAAACAACCCTGGGTTTGGCAAACAGAACAGTAGGAAGCCTTTGAGGCGCTGAAAAACACCTCACGTCGGCTCCAACAATTGCATGCCCGGATTTCTCGCTACCGTTCACTTTGCAAACGGATGCGAGTAGCGCAGAACTAGGCGCAGTGCTAACGCAAGTGCAAGACGGACAAGAGCGGGTAATAGCCTACGCTAGCCGTTCCTGGACAGACGCTGAGAGGAAGTACACAGTTACTGAGCAGGAGTCGTATGGGCCGTCGAGAAGTTCCGATGTTACCTGGAGGGTTACCCCTTCACAGTAATCACGGACCACAGCAGTCTAAGGTGGCGTCATAATATGAATGACCCCGCCGGCAGACTCGCGAGATGGAATTTGAGGCTGATGGAGTAAGATTACAAGACTTTCTTTGAAAGCCACACCTGCTTTCGTAAACTTTGGTCGAGAACCAGAACCCGCAAACTCACTGCGATGAAAGATAGAAGGTGACGTGGAAGTCGAAGAGACACCTACGGCCTCATGGGTCGAACGCATGAAATGTCATGGCACCCTGAGGCTAGCGTTCAGACATGCGTTAGCCGAAGCTAATGATGGACAGGCGCAAGCCTATAACTTGCGCCGAAGAGCTGGTCAATACCAGGTCGGTGAACTAGTATTAGTTCGCAACCACAAACTGTCCAATGCTGCCAAGCATCGCTCAGCATCAATGAATGAACCATTCAATGGACCCTTCGTAGTCACCAAGAAGCATTCCAGAAACTTCTACGATGTTTCTGACTTAGCTGGTCGTAATCCAAAAGGCTCCTCAATAGTGGACATGAAACCCTATAAGGAAGCCTTGGACGACCCTTCGCCTGAAGAGTCGGAAGATGAGTTACTCTAGGAGATTTCGACTTGAAGTGTAGGTTTCGGGTCGAAACCTCTCCTAAGGAGGGAGGTGTGTAACGAGATTTTCTCGTTACGGTCAACTGTTTTACCAACGCGAAAAAACCATGAGTCAAGAATGGTTAGAGTGAGGGAAAGAGTAGAGAGCGACATCTAACGTCAGCTGAAGAAGCAGAGCGAGAGATGAGAGTGACATCGAACGGCGGTTTAAGTGACCCGCGCGTGAGGTGAATAGACCAATCAAATAATGCCAAGAGGCGTGGTTTGGGTGAAACCATGCTTCTGAACATTATAGAGAGGCTGTCGATACGCTGTCGCCACATCTAGAAACTCGCCCAGCTGTGTCTGGGGAAAATTGGCCAACGTACTGGCATTCCAACTGGGCGATTCTAGACGCGGTATCGACTTAGACTAGGGACCAACGCCTAGGTGAGAGGACTAGCGCTCCCTCGATTGCTGTCGAGCTGATTGGTGGTGGTGGGGTAACGGGGGACCCACCATCGCTGAGATGTTCAGACTAGGGGGAGAAGGCCCTAGGAGATTTCGAGACAGTCGGTGACAGGCACTGGAGTCGAGCGGATGAAAATCGTCGGGTTCTCGACGGCGGTCGTAAGTGGCGTCAATCCGTTATGGACTATGGGGAACCGTTGTGAGGACAAGATTCGAAACAGCGAGAGGATGGGACGCTTCGGCATCCCAAACATAATAATCGGATTACTTTGAGGACGTGGGATGCTTTAATTCCATGTCCTCAGAGATCCATCACTTCGGACGAAAAAAGTGGTGTTGGCGTGGATCCGTGGGCCGCAAGTTAGGCCGACGCCTGGAGGCCCGATCGCACGTGCCTCCACGACGAGTAATCTGGGTGTTGGCCCGCGATGATAGTACTTTTACCGAGCATTGAGGTTAAGTTGGGGTGGGCACAGGTGGGTGAGAATAAGTTTCCGGATATCTGTGTCGCATGTGCCTCTCAATGTTCGGCGCTCCGAGAAGTGAGAAGGATTCGCAGGTAATGATCGACCTCTCCAGAGTTGAGCCACTCTGGAGAGGAAAGGAATAAGTAGGTATTCTAGGCCGGAGCTGAATCAAAAGTGGTGGGAGGTCCCCCACTCCGTTTTATTGGCGGAAGGAGGGGGGGTCTAGTTTCTGACACTTTTGAAATTCTGTTTTTCCTAGCAATTTTTTTTGGGGGGGGGGGCACTTCCTCATGCTGACTAAGAAAGAATAAGCTTCAATCTGCTCATTCTACTGCAATCTGAGAGTTATTTATAAAATTGTTTATAATATGGTTTCTCATTTCATCCTAGCTAGTTGATTTTTCTAGGCGAGCGAAAAATGATTCTAGGAGGAACGATAAGGGAAGGGATTATTATTATTTATTGTGAAGACGGCAGATTTTATCTGAGAGTCATATCCTGTAATCTGAGAGTTTTCGATAAAATTGATTATACTATTTTCAGAAATGCTAGAATCATGGTTTCCCATTTCATACTAGCTCGCTAGTTTTCTATGCGATATGGCTGAGGGAAGGGATTATTTATTGTAATGATAGCACATTTGATCGTGTGATGAGTGCTCTATAAAAAGGGGATGCAGTCCGCTGAGTATCATTCACTCTCAAAAATTTCAAACGCAACAACCGTGAAAGGCAAACAGAAGAAATTACGATTTAGTTCAGAAGTTGCCACTCATTATATAATAACGTGGGATTTCGCATATCGTACTGCCCGAATAGGACCTTGGGAGGAAATTGCTCGTGATACTGCACGTTTCATACGTAAAATCTATGCAGTGAGCTCTATCATCAATCCAATACTTCAAATTGAGCATCGTGAAAGAATTTGGTGTGATCGATTCGCGTCTTCCTTATCAATAACTAAATCATCATGAAAACGCTGAGTGCAAAGGAATTTACTGAATTATGTTCTATGCCTCCATATGTTTGTGATGAATCTGACATCATCAGTAAACATTTTGGTCATGATGCTCAGGAATATGTTCATAAATTCATGAAACACCTGGAGAGTTTTCGTAAAAATTTGCGAAAAATTAAGCGTAATCGAAAGAGTGCTGAGACTGAGCAAAAACAACTGAATAGAGCAAATAGAATCAAACACAAGAATAAGCTGAAAAAAGTAATGAAACGGATGCAAGAGAAGGAGTCAACAGAGCCAAAGAGAAGTGCACCAGTAGAAAAAAAAAACATAAGAATTGAAGACACTGAGTTTAGAACAGAATCGAGTGACGGACTGAATGAGGGATATTGAGTTATATGTATATATATATATATATATATATATATNTATATATATATATATATATATATATATATATATATATGTATATGTATGTGTTTCCTTCAAAAATAATAAATACAATTTTTCCTGATGATTGATTTTTTCATTTTGATATTTAACCTCTCTTTACAATGTATCCGTTTACTTCATTCCTCATCAACTTCATTGGATTTAAACTTTAAGACACTTCAACTTCAATCAACTCACTTCAAATTCTGATATTTACACTTCATTTAACTTCAAATTCTGAGATTTACACTTCATTCTCGGATAGAGTAGGGGAAACTTCATCACAAAGATGGGGGTAAGGGTTCCCACCCCTCGCTACAACTCCGGGAGGATCCCCTCCTCCGGTCANTGTGTTGTAGTAATTTAATATCCGATACCTGTTCGGATAATCCTGTTCTGAAATTCTGTTGACTCATATTTTCTCTTCAGCTTAGTGAATTCAACTCTCTTCAATTCCATTCTTTTAAAAAATCAGCGGACTTGAAATACAGGAGAATAGTACTTCAATACAATAAGTTTCATACAACTTCCTATTTGGAGAATTTTCACTTTATTTTTCGGATAGAGTAGGGGAAACTTCATCACAAAGACCCCCAGTAAGGGTTCCCACTCCTCGCTACAGCTCCGGAAGGATCCCCTCCTCCCGGTCATTCCTTGTGTCAGGATGTCCTGGACTACTATCACTTAGCAGTTGGAGGCACTGGATCCCTGTTCTGAAGACACCTTATACCCCTTTTGAAATACATGGGCTCTGTAGGATTTTCCACTGCATTCGATGTTACTCTTATGTCAACGGGCTGGGTCAAGAAGAGGAGGTTCGGAGAAATATCCCTTGAGAGCAAACAACATCTAGACCATCCCGTTCAGGACATTCAGGAAGAGGATTGGACAGCGGCGTCCCTCTACAGAGCCCATGTATTTCAAAAGGGGCAAAAGGTGTCTTCAGAGCAGGGATCCAGTGCCTCCAACTGCTAAGTGATAGTAGTCCAGGACATCCTGATACAAGGAACGACCGGGAGGAGGGGATCCTTCCGGAGCTGTAGCGAGGAGTGGGAACCCTTACTGGGGGTCTTTGTGATGAAGTTTCCCCTACTCTATCCGAAAAATAAAGTGAAAATTCTCCAAATAGGAAGTTGTATGAAACTTATTGTATTGAAGTACTATTCTCCTGTATTTCAAGTCCGCTGATTTTTTAAAAGAATGGAATTGAAGAGAGTTGAATTCACTAAGCTGAAGAGAAAATATGAGTCAACAGAATTTCAGAACAGGATTATCCGAACAGGTATCGGATATTAAATTACTACAACACAATAAATGGATAAATAAATACTAATTTTCATTTGTAACTGATTTCTTCATTTCATTCTCTAATCAATTCATTACAATACATGCATAATTTTACATCAACTTTCGCACATTTCCACTGAGTGGATTATATTCAATTATGCGATCATGTAAAATTAGACAATAAGCTGACGTCATATCAGGAATAGCAGTTGATGTTTCGAATTCCAGACGAATGTCGACTGGTCCTGCTTTCAAAGACTCATTCTGCTTTGAGCAGTCAATGATAATTAAAGGAGCATGTTTTTCGAAATCCGCTTTGCTCAATAAAGGCTCTGGTTCCTTATCATAATATGAACTTTGGAAATTAGTATACATATCATACAAAATAGCATATCGATTACTAGTAAAATCAATATTTAAATTTCCATACGGATAGCTTTGTGAATTCAAGAACAATTTCACATCACGAATGTTACAGTGATCAAATTCGCTAACATTTTTGTTGAGTTCATTTTTTCGTGCTGTTTGAAAACTAATGATAACATATCGCGGTTTTTCGAGCTGAGTTGAAGTTTTCTCAACCCAGACGTGTTTTGTTGTTTTGAGGTAAACGATGACTGATCGGTTTCGAACATGATGATCGCTTTTTGTAGGACTTTCCAACTTTTGTATAAAATACGATCCCCATTACGATTTCACATGTAATCTAACCATTATGATTTCACCACGGAAATTCACTAGTTTTCCGTCTTGATCCACAAGTTTTAATTGGAGATGATCTATGGTCTGCACAGTGATTGGCACGTAAATGAGGTTAGATGGTTTTTCAATGACCTTATATCCAGGTGGAATAACTGGGAAGAATTCATGAATAGTATGTACCTGTCGGCCATTAATATATGCTCCACCGGTAATGTTGCATTCTACTCTTATCGAGTTGATATTTAAAATGGCTACAGGCAGATCTGATGAATGAAGAATATCAGTACTTAGAATTCGAGGAGTGAATCCTAGAAGAGAGCCAATACTATCATTGGGAGTGAAATTCACAGCTTGGTTAGATTTGATTTCACTACCCAACGTTTTTCCATTCGGTGTCAATTGAACGTATATTTCTTTCTTATTCAGCACTGAATTTAAGTAGATTGTAAGATCCTCAATTTCATAACATCCTGTGGAAATAGTGATGACTTCCTCTCCAACATAGAATTTATTTTTCCCTTCCTGTATATTAGGAATAGAGTTGAACGTGAGTAGTTGGATAAGACTCAGTGAGTAATCTTTCAACGATGATAACTCGATTGGTGGAAAATATCGAGCTTCGAGCACAGATGATGTGCCAGATAACGTTAGGGTAAATGAGTCGCTCATAGTACTCGACTGATGCATACCATTGGTGCATCATCCTTTTTATAGCCCTCCAGAGAGAAATTTGAGACATAAATGTCCACATATGATTGTATTGTAATTTTGATAATTTTCATGATTATATTTTATGGCGCTACCAACATCGAAATTCTGAATTAAATCAGTAGGGGGTCTGAGATTACCAAAGTTATCAAAATAAACTATTTCCTCATTGATTTTCTTATATGCAACCCAGTGGGTTCCAGGACCGTCTTTATCATCAAGGTTAACTATAGCTTTTTCATATTTTCTAGGTCCATTTCTGGGTAATCTGTTTCGCATATAGACACCTCGGAAGTGGGGAATTTTCATAAGCTTTGCATACCGAAGTAAATCATAATCAGTCAAAGCTCGGTGTGGTAGCTCTAACTGTTTTTTGAATACGACGTTAGATGGAGTCCCAATCCTTTCTTGTAAGGCTTCAAATGTAAACCGCGACCTAAAGCAATTCCCTCCATCGTCCTATTATGCCGCTTTTCCTCTTCAAGAGAATGTTGCGCAGCTTTAGCATCATTAACAGCCTTTGCTATACCTGCTGCTCCACCTGCTAGAGCACCGGTGGCACTCAAAGCAGCGAATATTGGAATAAGGGCAGGTAGGATACCTCCAATTTTTCTAGGAATTGAGACTACTTTGCGAGGCTTGATTTTTTTTTCCTCCCGCCTTCTTCACTGCAGCCTTCGCACCTCGGAGAGCAGCTTTGATAACATCTCCTTCATCAGAGGCATACATTGATACTTGTGCGCCATCTATAATTTTCTTCAGAGTAATCAATTTCTCTTTATTTTTTCTCTGTTTGAAACTTTTTTTATTTTCAACGTTCATACCCAGACCGAATTTTCTTTTAGCTTTCATCATTTTCGATACACCCCAAGCTGCTATTTTTTCACCTACTTTTGCGTCTTTAGCATGCACTCGCTCTCTTGCTTTCTCTTCAAGTATCTTATCAGCTTTATGGCGAGCTGTGAGATCTTCCAAATTCTGAGAATATGCAATATCGTGAACGGATTGATCCCGGAATCGCCACGAGCGAGACGCTTTTGTAATTTGGTCCCAGGTCCACAATATTGATAACCTGGTAGATGAAGTTCGACTGGGAGTTTATTTATAATTGAATTAACAAAACCTCGACCGCTACGCTTAGATCCTTTCACAACCATATTACGATTGCAACTGTCTGAAATGAATATAAACTCATAGTATTTATTAAATATTATTAGTAGTACAATGTAGTTCAAAGAGCAAACAACAAAATTATCTGTTATCAACTTTGATAACATTGTTCAACCTGAAAACAACGAAAACCAAAAAAAACGTCACGGTGAATTACTCCCGAACAGTGTACGTGCAGTCATTTGTGGACCATCTAATTGCGGAAAAACAAATGTTTTGCTATCTCTCATAACTCATCCTCATGGTTTGAGGTTTGAGAATGTTTATATTTATTCAAAATCATTAAATCAACCAAAATATAAATTTCTCCATCAATTATTGACATCAATGGAAGAAATCGGATACTACCCGTTCAATGAACATGAGCAAGTTATCCAACCGGAGAGTGCTCGACCAAATTCGATCATGATTTTTGATGACGTCGCTTGTGAGAAACAGGATAACATAAGAAACTTCTTCTGCATGGGGCGCCATCGTTCTGTGGATTCATTCTATCTTTGTCAAACTTATGCTCGTATACCCAAGCATCTTATACGTGATAATACGAATTTTTTGATACTCTTCCAGCAAGATGAGATGAACTTAAAACATATCCATGATGATCATATTAATACTGATATGACCTTTGCTCAGTTCAAAAATCTATGTTCTGCATGTTGGGGTAATAATAAGCATGGCTTCATTGTTATGGATAAGGATAGTCGATTTGATGAGGGAAGGTATAGGAAGGGATTTGATTGCTTCATAAAACTAGGTTAATCAGTTCCTATGATAGTATTATGTCAGTTGTCATCGCGTCAACATGCAGGTTAATGACATTGTGGTAGAGAAAGACGTTTTGCATCAAATTTCGAAGACAAGTGATGCTATACGAAAGAAATATAATATGATAAAGAAAACGAGAGAAGGGACGAAAAATACTACGAACGAAATATTACAATCTACATTGGACCCCATTCAGAAATTGGCTGAGGGAACAACTGAAGAATCCACTGAAACAACGGAGAAGAAAAGGCGTTCAAACCCAATGAATGTTCGAAAAACCCAGAAATATGATAATGGTCTCACGAAGATTGACGATGATTCTTCGAATGATAAAAAACGAAAGTTGAGACAACCCCATTTTACAATCTCACGTCGTAGAAGTAGAGGTGTAGGATCCAAGAGAGGTGGGGAATTACCAAACTATATGATTGCACAAGGAAATAGTCGTACAGATTATGTCTATTGGGATGACCCGAACGAACTCGTAGAACGTTTACGTTTGCTTGTTGCATCTCAAGTGGCTGGCAATCCTAGTCATAATAATGAAATAGTATCGATCACTGAAGAATTACGGGAAGCGGGGATCATATATTAGAACATAAAACATGCACTCTCCCTCAGTCGTACGTTAATGCACAATGAGTGTGGATGTATTTGGTCGTCGATTCAGGGAGAGCAATAGAGGTAATCGGCTATACAGGGTGTTTCAGAAGTACATGTACATCTGAACACCCTAGGATCAGGGGGTGATTCTGAGCAGAAAAGTCCTCTTGCACTTTTTGATCAGACTCACCCCTAAAAAGTTATTGGCAATTAAGGGTGG
>NW_021681212.1:27849-28341 GCF_001412515.2 Diachasma alloeum | reverse complement strand
AGAGAGCAATATCGTTGCGCTCTTTTGTCTCGTAGAATGGTGGGGCGGGCACACACACATATGCTGCATATCACATGGATGTGCGCCCGCTTAAAAATCACTCCCCATTGGCCCACCCTTAATTGCCAATAACTTTTTAGGGGTGAGTCTGATCAAAAAGTGCAAGAGGACTTTTCTGCTCAGAATCACCCCCTGATCCTAGGGTGTTCAGATGTACATGTACTTCTGAAACACCCTGTATACTGGAAAGGGCACTGCCATGCTAGGCCCGTAAGCGGACAACGAGCCAGAGAGAGGTAGATTTTCAAGGATACCTGTCTCACTCTAGCAGGCGTTGCGCATGCGTAGAACGAGCATGTACATGCGAATTAAAAAACTTATGTACTCTGAGTGGTGCACACTCAATTGTTGCTATTTACGTCTTGGCGATAATTGTCCCATTGTGAGAATAAAAAAATATTCTCTAATCCACAAACAGCTATTTCGTAGAAA
>NW_021681212.1:0-27619 GCF_001412515.2 Diachasma alloeum | reverse complement strand
ACATATGCTGCATATCACATGGATGTGCGCCCGCTTAAAAATCACTCCCCATTGGCCCACCCTTAATTGCCAATAACTTTTTAGGGGTGAGTCTGATCAAAAAGAGCAAGAGGACTTTTCTGCTCAGAATCACCCCCTGATCCTAGGGTGTTCAGATGTACATGTACTTCTGAAACACCCTGTATATTCGTGGACCACCTGGAGATGGTTTCAAACTGACTGCTAATAGTCAATATGATGTGAACCATAAAAGATTGTCGAATGTAGCTGATGCTATAGAGCCAAATGATGCAATATCAATGAAGTTGATGTAGTCTTCTTTAAGCCAGATTGTAGATATGAATACACAAGCTCTCGAAAAAAATTTCAGTGATAATCGGGAACAAATTAAACTATTAAGCACCACAATGCAGGAACGTTTACAGAAATCTCTTGATTTGTTCAAATTTCTCCATACGCATGATGAGTTTATACGAGGAAATATGCAGGATTTTCATGAGAATCTGGAAGGACTACAAATTCAGATGCAGCAGATTCATGCGCTCATTCTACAACTGGATGAGAAGTTAAGAGCATTGGAAGTGAAATTTGGTGAATCATGAACAATAATAACATAACTGAAGAAAAGATTCAATTAACTAATGAACTCCATCGACCAGCCCGAAGAAACTATCCACGAAGACAAGTTTCAATACGTGGATTAGATGAAACCTGGCAAGCTGATCTTGTCGACATGACAGCTTATTCTCACGACAATCGTGGATATAAGTATATCTTAACAGTGATTGATAATTTTTCAAAATATGCTTGGGCGGTACCGGTCAAGAGTAAAACTGGTTTTAATGTAACAAAAATGATGCGATCTATATTCATGCAAGATTTTCGAGTACCGAAAAAAATACAAGTTGATAGAGGGAATGAATTTTACAATCGCAATTTCAAATTTCTAATGAGACAAAATAACATCCATATGTATTCGACCCACAGCAATTTAAAGGCTTCAATAGTCGAACGATTTAACCGCACATTAAAAGAAAGAATGTGGAAATTATTCACTCTCCACGGTAATTTCCAATGGATAGATTTGTTACCACAGATAGTGTTATCTTATAATCATACCAGACATCGAACGATAAGGATGAAACTTAAAGATGTGACTCCTCAAAACGAGAACCGTATACCCTCTACCCTCACCCATAGAATCAACCACGAACAGCCACCGAAGGAAGCCATCAGTTCCAGCTCACTGAACTCGACCGCAGAGGCCGGTGCCCCTTGAAAACGCCCCAGATACCAGCCCTAGAAATCTACAGCCCTCGAGATGCCCCATTGACCCATCCCTGGACAATGACGGAGGATACAGTGAGATTGTCCTGATTGGTCACGATCTCTCACGAAGATCCCCCAAAAGAAGGAGCGAAGGAACATGACAACTGGCGAATCCTCGCGAAAGACGAAGGAGAGAAAGGAAGAGAGGAGAAATATTCACTCGTGCAACAGCTGCCCTGTAAATTACCACGTGCATTACGAAATCGACATAGTGAACAAAGAAAAATACCCCGGAAGTTAATTTATCGTGATATTGGCGGAAAAGAGGATTTTTGGTGGTCCACACGAGCTCATCCCAGCTCTAGATCTTGTGCCCTGGATTCTGAGAGGTGGAATGAAGGCCCTGTCCCCGAGGAAATTCTGAGGACATTCGGAGGATTTATTTGGACGTGCGGGTTGCTCTTAGAAGTCGACGTGAGTACGAGTAATTCCCCTCATTTTCCCCTTGCCCCCGAGTATTATCCTAGCCTATCCCCCCAACGGTGCGCCACACTTGTTTTTTCCATTTCTCCCCTTTGATTTATTCTCATTCAATATTATTTCTGGATCTTATAACTCCCCTAGACACGACTAGATTCTCCCCCTTTTGTTTAAACCCTAGAATCGCCCCAGTTGACGTGTACAAAAGTTGCCTGGCCTCCCTCACTTCCCTAGTTCTCAATTAAAGGCCTATTTAACGTCTTTGGACGATTGTATTAAAAAATTTAAAGAGAATATATTTTGGTATACCAACCTCCATTGCCCTTTTTCTTTAGTTACCCTACTCCTCATTTCAGGAATTAGATTTAATTAAATTACGGAAAAGGTCACATTGGCGCCCGACGTGGGGCCAGGCGCTGAACTCTGAACGTTATTTTCACTTCTCCCCCTTTATTCTTGTCGCATTCTATTCCCATTGTGTAGCTCACTGTTGCGGGTTTGTTATGATGACGTAAGGTCGATAACGTTCGCCCGATACACTCATCCTTTTATTTGATTGTACATTTCGAATTATATTGTACATTTCTCTCTCGAATATTTCTTTCTCTCGAATACTTCTTCTTCTCGAATATTTCGAAATATTGTGTCCCCTTTAAATTTCTCCCCACTCAACGTGCCCCTGATTATCAATTGTGTCATACCCTCGTATTCTATTTCTTTTCTCCTGTGTTTTTCACAAACTCGATAATTCCCTCCAAACCCCTCGACTCCCCCCGCGTCATCTCAACATTCTCCCGTCGTTTTTTCAAAATTAAAATAAGTGAATTGAACTTCCGTGCCAGATCATTTAGGTTTCTTTTTTCCCCCGATAAGGATTTTTTCCCGCACCCCTCAGCATTAAATTGAAAATAATTGAATTAAATCAAACTAAAGTTTCTTTTTTTTGAGGAATTCCTAAGAGTTTTTTTTGTACAAAATCGTTAAGGGATTTTTTTTCCTATTTATCTCTTTTTTTTTTGGTGGTTGATAGTTTTTTGGATGTAACGGGAGGAATAGCTACCCTCATTTAATTTCAACTTTCCTATTTTTCTTCGACTTTTCGAACTTGGAAAGGGGTACTCTCGAGTTCTATTAAGATTAGCCGTGGGAAATAACGGGATAACCCGCGGGTGGTTGTTTTTCCGCAATTCTTGAGAATTGGAATCACGTCAAAACATTTTCTTCAATTATTTTGGAAATTTAGAGAAGTTGAAGGATTAATAAAACCCAAAGAAAATGACTCTAGAAACCACTGGGGCTGACCCCCAGACCCCAAACACCTCTACGCAGGTTACCTCCCCCTCGACCTCTACAAATTTAACCCTTTCTACCCAGACTACGCCCCCCTCGACTCTCCAGACGCCAGGATTGGTCACTCCCTCCACTTCTGGGATGGCCATCAACACTGAAGCCCTGGATCATTCCCCCCCTACCTGTCTAAAATCGATCATCGCCACCATCCCCTCGTGTTACACCAGCACAACCTCCACTACTTCCGTTACTAGCCCCATATCATTCATCATACCCCCTCGAGGTGTTGACCCCTTGATTGTGGCCCAGTATCGATTAAATTTAGATGAGCAATGAGATGCTCTGACTCCTCGCGATCAGATGGTACTCGCGGATACCCTAGGAATGAGTTGTTTGGGTACTTATCAGGAATTAAGAGATCGATTCATGCGTTTGGAGATTATCAAGCTGTACGGCCCTGAATTTACCCCTTGGAATGATGAGGAAGACGGCATGAGAATGCTCCTCACGACTGTCGGATTTCACATCACCCCCGAGTCGGATGGCTCATTCAAAATTCGTCCCAAAGAGACTTTACAAACTAGACAAACCCTCCGACTCTATCAAGATCCCATTACTCTCACTCAGTCGGACTTGAGTAACATTCAGAATTCCACACAGAACGAAGCACCCCAAAATCATTCAGTCACCTTTCACCTTCCCGCCACAAAATCTGGGGATTCCTCTCAGAACCCACCCCTCCAGGCAAATAATACCCAGAATCCTCGATCTCAGCCCCCTCCCCCACAGAATATTTCCACAGCACCTACTCCTAGACTCCCCTATATCCCTCCCCATCAAGATTGTTTCCCCAACTACTCCACAGCTCCTCCTCAGAGACCCCATAATAACCCCTATGATGATCACACTGCCCCCGTACGCCCCCCTCCCCCCAACGAACACTCCACCTACGACTTTGAAACCCCCACGTAGTTTTTAAACGTGACGGAATTATTTTCACTGGAGCCAAGCATGAAGACCCCCACAATTTTTTGGACAGAATCGCAGATTGCTGCGCTGCCAATTCCCTCACTGAAGAGGAGACCCTTCCAGCCCTTTCATCAGCATTCAAGGGTAATGCTCATATTTGGTATCGAACCGAGCACCCTTATCTGATCACTTTTAACGATTTCTTCTCCTCATTCAAGGCCACCTTCTGTCCCCTCGGTCGTGAAGAGAGCATCTGGCAGGACATTATGCGTCGTACCCAAGCCTCTGAAGAAATAGTTAGAGATTACATTATTTGTATGAGAGGACTCTTTGCAAATTTACATCCTCCACCACCCCTAGTAAGACAGTTGAACATAGTTTACTCTCAACTCCACCCCCAGTACGCGAAGGACATTGATAGAGATACGTTTTCGACATACGCCCAGTACCTTTCAAAGGCTTATGCGGTCGAGTTAAAACTGGTTAACGCGGCTCGATACAGAGCTCCCCCCTCCGAAAGAAAGTTACGCCCCTGTTTACGCGTACAACCCTACTACTCCCAAGAATAAGAAGTTGTCCCCACAGAATCATGCTCTTGGAGCACAACCCATTCGCGCCCCCGATGTCCCCCCCTCACAATTCGCCTTGAACCCCTATGCACCCCCTCCAGACCACTCTACCCCCTATACTCGACTCCCTCACTCTTCACAAGACCCCCCCCCTAGTCAATTTCTCTGCAGTCACCCAAGGAGTTCGCCCATTTTCTCAGAACTCCCCCCCCCAACCCACTATCCTCCCTCTGATGGGTGCCCCCGTTTCTCACCCCTCGAGTCCCCCAGTGCAGAATAAAGTCGCATACGAGAATCTTAATTGGTTCCGCTGTCACAGACCAGGTCATTTTGCAAGAGAGTGTCCCACCAATCCCTACGCAAACTTCCCCCAGCAGGCCCCTGGATATGAAGAGAATCAGAATAGACCAGTTCTCCCTTACAATTCCCCTAGATATCCCTCGCAATACACGCCTAGACCCTCGTATCCACAACAGAGGTCCCAGTTGAATGCCTTCGGATCTCCCCAGTCCCCCCAGTATACCCCTCAGGAAAACTAAAGAGCGGGGGGGCTACTAATTCCTCCCCCCCGCGAATGCATCCCCAACAAATCAACGCCAAAGTAAATTCATGGCTCATTCACAGTCGTCGCACGCAGAAGAACTTTTCGCGCTCAGGCAGACGCCAAGTACCAGTTCCTCCCATAGTTCAAGAACCTCCTAGCCACGAGAATCTCCAAGCCTCCTCAGGAAGCAATCCTCAACCCCCCCCCTCCCAATCCCCTTCCCCCTCAGGAGAAAAATCCGATCCACACATCCCCTCCCAACCCTAATACGCCCCCTACCGCCCCTCAACAAGTGAATTCCACACCCTCACCCCTTCAAGATGAACTTCCAACCCCCGCAAACCCTCGAAACGTAAACTCTGTCCCCTCTTCCCCTTCAAAAGAGACCCCTGACACCCCTCACACCTTAGATGACCCATCCTCTACCCACGAACCCTCTGCAGATTCGTCCCCTCCCCCCTCTAACCCCCTAGTTGAAGCCACAGAATTAGTCACAATCACCATCAATGACCTGAAGAACCCTGATTATATTCACTATGAGGATTTTCTCACCCTTCCCTATAAGCCCCCTGATGAAAATAGATATTTTGTGAGTGTCAATTTAGGAGGAATAAAACTCCGCACATTAATCGACTCAGGCGGGAATAAATCGGTCATTAATATTCAGATGGGGAAAAAATTAACAGAATACACTGTTGCGGTAGAAGAAGAGATGACCCTCGGTGATGGTAAACGCAAAAGTCTCGACGGATGTGTCATTATTACTCTTGGCAATAAATCCAGTTTAATCCCCTTTCGTCTCACTAATTCCCTTGCTTACGACTGTATTCTCGGTATGGACGCCCTTCAGGAACTTGAATTTGACCTCGAATGTCATAGAAAACACCGTGATGACCCTACGCAGCACCTCCTAGAAATCCTCGCCCACCCCTTGAAGGTATGGTACTTTTCTGACGGACTCGGACCGCCCCCCCCAACCCCTTGCTCCCTCGCTCAGTTAGCCGTTGTGCCACGCGATGAAGCTGAGTCCCTTAGACGAGAGTTCCAAAGTTAGATAAACCCTGCCCCTGAAGTTGCCAATCTTTGCCCCCTCCTCACGATGCACATCGACACCGAAGGACATCCCCCCATTCGAAGCCCCCCTCGACGTTATGCCCCCCAGATGCTCAAAATCGCGCAAGAAAAAGCCATGAAATTACTGAAACAAGGAACTATTGAACCCTCGCAGAGTAATTGATGCAGTCGGCCCGTACTCCAGCGATGCCCTGACAATGATTATCGAATGTGTATCGACTATCGCCCCCTTAACTCAGTAACGAAACACCTCGCCCTCCCCATGCAAAATTTAGAAGATCGCTTAGATTGTGCCCATGGTGCCACATACGTCTCCAAAATCGACATAAGCCAGGTTTTTTATCATATCTCCCTCGACGACGAAAGTAAAGAGAAAACGCCTTTCGCCATCCCTGGACTCCCCCCGGACTTTTTCAGTACAAACGAATGCCCTTCGGACTCAAAAACGGATCCGCGACGTTTCAAATATTGACCGACATGATCATCCCTACCCAGTGTCGAATAACGGGAGAAAATACGCAGACGATTTTCTGATCTTCACGATAACCCTAGACGAGCGCAAGTGGTTCATCTCCCAATTAATTACTCGTTTGCAAGATAATAATATCACGATCAACGCAGATAAGTGCGATTTTTTATGCGATAAATTAGAATTTCTTGGATATTTGTTGACCCCCGAAGGACTTGAAGCTGATCCCGATAAAGTAGCCCCCATCACTAATTACCCACCCCCTCGAAATGTTAAGGCACTCCAACGCTTCCTTGGAATGGTTGGTTGGTACTCTCGATTCCTCCCCTCCCTAGCAGAAGATAAAGCCCCCCTCCTCGGACTGTTGATAAAGGACAAGACTTGGGACTGGACAGACGACCACAAAATTGCCTCCGAGAAATTGAAAAGATCCCTAGTCTCCACCCCTGTTCTAGCCCGCCCCGATTTCGAAAAACCCTTTATGCCACTCATGCCTGAAACCGGCTGGATTACACACTCGACGCTTCGCGTCTCGCGTCTAATTCAGCCGGTTTCAGGCTTCGTGACATAAAATTTTGTTCAGTACTTGTTGGGAAATTTCGTCCTTAACGTGTGTGGTTACATCACTCGCCTTCGGCTCGTGCTGTAAACCCCACACATGTTAAAGACGAAATTGCCCCACACGTGCTGAAATATACTATTACGATACAGACGGACGCTAGTGACATTGCGATCGAAGCCGTACTAACTCAAGAATCTAAGTTTGAATCCGATCACGAACAGAAAAATTCCTCCCTAGGTACAGATCGTCCCATTTATTTTGCGAGTAGAGTCCTCACCCCCCCCCCTGAAAGAAATTGCACAGTAACCGAACGATAATGTTTGGCAGTACTGTGGGCTACCCGAAAATTCCATCCTTACATTGAAGGAAGTCAATATAGAGTCATCACAGACCACGCTAGTTTGAAGTGGCTCTTAAATTTCTAAAATCCCGCTGGTCGAGTCGCTCGATGGGCCCTCGAACTTCAGTCATATGACCCCATTATTATCCATAGAAAAGGATCCCTCCATGTCGTCCCTGATGCCCTCTCCCGCGTTTGCCCAACTACCCTCGCTGCCCTCGAAATCATCAAATCATCCCCCGATCGTTGGTATCAGAAGAAGAAATTAGATGTGATCCAAAACCCCTCGAAATACCCCGACTGGACCGTAGAAGATGAAACCCTGTATTACCCTAGACCTTGCCCCCAAATCGACCCCACTCTCCCTGATCTGAATCGTTGGAAGACAGTTCTACCCCCGGGACTCCGACGCCCAGTCATCGCCGATGCCCACGACATCCCCTATGCCGTCCATGGAGAAATAGATAAAATCTACCATCAAGTTTTCCTATATTTCTATTGGCCTGGAATCTATCGAGACGTAGCTAAATTTGTTCGTTCTTGTCCCCAGTGTCAGAAATATAAATCCATCCAAATTTCCCCTCGAGGATTAATGCGCGAAAGAGTCTTAATCGAACCCTGGTGTACTTAATCGAAGCCGGTGACATCATGGGCGTCTTCCCCTCCAGTGGTAAACAAAATTGTTATCTGTTAGTTCTGGAAGATATGTTGACCCGATACGTCGAACTCAGACCCCTTCGAAAAGCCAATGCCAAGAATATCTGGAAGGAATTATACGAATTGGTGATTCTTTGCTAGGGGAAACCTCATTATTTCCTTAGTGATAACGGTACAGAGTTCATTGGAAAGGATCTCACCAAGCCCCTCGCCCAACTAAAAATTTCCCACATCACCACCCCTCCATATCACCCCCAATCGAATTCTATAGAAAGAAGAAATCGAGACCTCAAGTCCATGATCGCGATTTACGCTGGCGAAAACCATCGTGACTGGGATCAACACCTCCCCGAACTCGCGTTTGCCCTGAACACTTCTCTCCATTCTTCCCTAGGAGTTTCCCCCGCCTTTCTAAACATGCGACGCATCCCCTCGCCCCCTAGTGCCCTCGTAGCCCCTTCTAGTGGTAAACCCCCCACTGAATCCACCCCCACTGGACCCTGGAAGACAAGACTAGAGAGAATGACCCACATGTATGATCTGGCATGAAAGGTTATACTGGAAGCTTTTGCTCGCCAAGCCGAATATTATGATAAAAATCGATCTAACAAAGTTTTCTCTGTGGAAGAATTAGTTCTGTGAAAATACCGTCCCCTTTCCCAAGCAGCCACCCATTTTACCGCGAAGTTAGCCCCCAAATTTGATGGACTCTATTTGATTGTAAATTCCATTTTTCCCGTAATGTATGATTTAGAAGACCCCAATGGAAATCGCGTTAACAAAATCCACATCACCGACCTTAGACCCTTTTACCCTCGTTCACCCCTAGATACTGGAGACGATGCCGACTGTGAGGA
Source organism: Diachasma alloeum (assembly GCF_001412515.2). Lineage (NCBI taxonomy): Eukaryota > Metazoa > Arthropoda > Insecta > Hymenoptera > Braconidae > Diachasma > Diachasma alloeum. The sequence continues at coordinate 18,539 of NW_021681212.1, read as the reverse complement.
GAAGCCAGATCGGGAGAGGACCCTACAGAGTCCCCATGGGAGAAATCCTCCCCCCAAACCCCCCCACGACGATCCAGGCCACGGAGATCCAAATGATGATCTTGAGCACGAGGGACGAGATTCGACAGGAGCTCAGGAGCCCCCAGAGGAGATCGTCGCTCCAGGAGATCCCCAGCCCACTGCCAGAGGACGTGGTAGACCCCGCAGACATCCCACTGCCCCCATCACTGACCCTCGAGACCTCAAACCTATCGCCACCCGACTGCGACGAAGAAATCCCTAGTCCCCCCCCCCCCTCGATCCCCTCATCAAGTTCACCTCTCAATTCCTAGTTGATCCTCCCCTCGATTATCCCCCAATAAACCCCCAGACCCTCTGCAGAGCTCGCCAATCCCTCAAAACCCCTGCTCCATTACTCTCTTTCAAGACCCTCAAAGATCCTCGCACGGGAATGTATATTCCCCCGCTCCTCGCTCCCCTCCTACAGTCCACAGGACTTCCAATAACACCCCCATCACCTAGAGGTCCCCCATTGACCCCCCAGACCCTTCGAATCGCCGGCAGAGCCCTTAAGCGCCCTCAGATCCCACTTCCACTGACCCCCAATCCCCCCAGAATTCGTATAACCGTCAGACCCTCTTTAATAGTCCTCGCTCCCATTACTGGCTCCAAAACCCAAACTCCCACCAGTTCCAAACCTTCTGCACCTACTCAGCCATCCCCCCTCGAGACCCAAAAGAAGTCCTCATCTCCCCTAAAGTCGAATCCTCCCCCCTTGATGAATCAAGTGCCCCCCACAACCCCCAAACTACCTCTACTCATGTCCGTTCAAGAAACCCCTGCAAACGTTCGCAGACCCCCTGGTTACCCTCAGACAAGCCCAATTCCCCCTGATTCCCCCTTGCTGTACACTGGTTGCAGGAAGTGTAACGGTGACCACCAGGCCAAAGACTGTTACGTCAAAGCTCGACGCAGTTTTTTCTGTGAAAAGTGGAAGGTTGACGTCCTTTCCTGCCCCAGCTGCCCCAATCTCCCCTAGACCTGATCCCTAAACTTGATCCCTAGTTTCAACCCCTGTGGCACCCTCCCTAGCCCAAGAAATCACCCCCTCGCTCTTCCAAAGACATTTATATTAGTTTTTCTTTTATTGTTACCCAAAGAGGGGTTAGTGAGATATTATTTTTGTTTGATTTCGTTTTCTGTTTATATTTCATATTATTACATTATTATTACATTCATGTCATTACGTAGAAATAGGGTTGAGAGTATCGTGGCGACAGATCCGTTGAGCCAACGAAAATTATTGAGAGTTCGTTAACATGAAATGATAATTATTGACAAGGGAAAATGTAGGGAGATACCCCGTACGGTAATTAGAAATAAATAAAATTATGTTCCTAATAGTTTCGAGCATTCATTCCAGCCTCCCTTCTCCTGGAGCAGTTGCTTGAAAAATAATTAGAGGTAAAAAGTTAAATCGTTCAACATAGGGTTGTGAAAACCCTATGTGTTCTCTACACCCGGGATAGCTGTGACGAGGCACATTTATTTATTTTTATTATTTTTATTTCACATTTTTACCCAAACACACTCAGCCCCCTAAAATGTAAATCCCGCCCCCGTTGCATTCCCTTTCCCCAGATTTTTCCCCTCGTCACCCCTCTACCCTCACCCATAGAATCAACCACGAACAGCCACCGAAGGAAGCCATCATTTCCAGCTCACTCAACTCGACCGCAGAGGCCGGTGGCTCTTGAAAACGCCCCAGATACCAGCCCTAGAAATCTACAGCCCTCGAGATGCCCCATTGATACATCCCTGGACAATGACGGAGGACACAGTGAGATCGTCCTGATTGGTCACGATCTCTCACGAAGATGCTCCGAAAAAAGGAGCGAAGGAACACGACAACTAGCGAATCCTCGCGAAGGAGAGAAAGGAAGAGAGGAGAAAGATTCACTCGTGCAACAGCTGCCCTGTAAATTGCCACGTGCGTTACGAAATCGAGATAGTGAACAGAGAAAAATACCCCGGAAGTTAATTTATCGTGATATTGGCGGGAAAGAGGATTTTTGGTGGTCCACACGAGCTCATCCCAGCTCTAGATCTTGTGCCCTGGATTCTGAGAGGTGGAACGAAGGCCCTGTCCTCGAGGAAATTCTGATGACATTTGGAGGATTTATTTAGACGTGCGGGTTGCACTTAGAAGTCGACGTGAGTACGAGTTATGCCCCTCAATCTCCCCTTGCCGTCGAGTATTATCCGAGTCTATCCCCCCAACAGTGCGCCACACTTGTTTTTCCCATTTCTCCCCTTTGATTTATTTTCATTCAATATTATTTCTGGATCTTATAACTCCTCTAGATACGACTAGATTCTCCCCCTTTTGATTAAACCCTAGAATCGCCCCAGTTGACGTGTACAAAAGTTGCCTGGCCTCCCCCACATCCCTAGTTCTCAATTAAAGGCCTATTTAACGTCTTTGGACGATCTTATTGAAAAATTGAAAGAGAATATATTTTGGTATACCAATCTAACCCTCATTTGCCCTTTTTCTTTAGTTACCCTATTCCTCATTTCAGGAATTAGATTTAATTAAATTACGGAAAAGGTCACACCAGATAAGTATAACTTTTTGAGGAAAGAAATCATTTATTTGGGTCATGTGATCACCAAGGCGGGGGTCAAGGCTGATCGAAGTAAAATAGAAGCAGTGAAAAATTTTCCCGTGCCTCAAACGCCGAAAGAGGTCATGTCTTTCCTGGGGTTGGCGAGCGATTACAAAAAGTTTATTCAAAACTTTTCGAAAATCGCCAAGCCTCTCACGGACTTGCTGAAGAAGTGAGCGAATTGGATATGGGGAGAGAGGGAGCGTATGGTTTTCGAGATTTTGAAGGAAGAACTCATTACCGCCCCAATATTGCAGTATCCAGACTTCAAGAAACCATTGGTGCTAACAATGGATGCATCAAACAAGGCACTTGGAGCTGTTCTGTCGCAGGGGGAAATCGGAAGCGATTTGCCAATCGCTTACGCCAGCAGAACGATGAATAAAGCTGAAATTAATTATTCTACAACTGAGAAGGAACTCCTGGCTATCGTATGGGCCGTGAAATATTTGAGACCCTATTTGTATGGGACAAGATTAGTCATCGTGACGGATCGTCGGCCTTTGAAGTAGATCTTCAACGTCAGGGACCCGGGGTCACGTCTCATGCATTGAAGAATCAAATTGGAGGAGTACGAGTTTGAAGTTGTGCACCAGCCGGGGAAGTTAAATACAAATACTGACGCTTTAAGTCAAGTTTATGTCATAATTCGAGGTCAGCAGGAAAGGATGGATGCCGGAGGTGATAATATTGAAACCGAGGGTTTTGAAACATCTGAGGAGAAAATCACTCAAGAGGCAGAAGATATCCAACGATAATGAGGGAATATCATGATACACCTTTTGGTGGACATCCTGGCGTGCAACGAATGCACGAGAAAATGAAGCTAAATACAAATGAAAGGATATGAAGAATGACATAGAGAAATATGTTGCAAACTGCAAGAAATGCCACCTGAATAAATCGGGTTAAACGATGAAGGTTTCTATGCAGATTGGAGAGACTCCAGAGACGGCATTCGAGCAGTGCGCAATGGACATTGTTGGTCCACTACCAGTAACTGATGACGAGAATAAATATATCTTGACATTCCAGGATGCTTTGACAAAATTCAGCAAAGCTATCCCGATTCCCGATCGAGAAGCAAACACGGTGGCGAAAGCATTCGCTAAAAAAATTATTTGTGAACATGGAACGCCTTCAAAACTGCTGACAGATCAGGGTAAGAATGTCACAAGCGAAATTTTCAAAGATGTCTGTCGTCTTCTTAAGCTTCTGAAGCGTCGTCTTCTGAAGCTTCATCGATGAGGATCAAGGTGACGGGGATCGATGGTTGCCTTATGCAACGTTTTCGTACAGTACAACGCCGCATACCGCCACGAAACGAACACCATTCGAGCTACTGTACGGGAGGCGCGCTGAGTTACCGACGTCCGTTAAGCAGCCGCCGCGGCCCATGTACTCGTACGACGATTATGTACAAGAGTTGCGTGAACGACTCCGCGCGTCGCATCAAGTTGCGAGGGAAAAGTTGAACACCTCAAAGGAGACTGCAAAGAAGCAGTATGATAAGGACGCTGAGGATAAGGACTTTTGTGTTGGTAACAGAGTTCTGTTGAAGAATGAAGGCGTGGGACGTGGGAGGTCCAAAAAACTGACGCAACCGTGGCTCGGACCTTATGAGATCACGGAGAAAAATTCAGATTTGAACTACACCATTCGGTAATGTGTATGTATAGGGGCTCGCACGAATTCCGTGAATTTTCTTATCTCAATAAATTAAATGAGTATTAAAAAACTTAAAAAAACGTTCGAACTGGGCCGAACGCAAGTGCGACTTACGATCGCAAGGAAAAAAGAACTAAAATAAAATGAATCTTGAAGATTATTATGATATTGCGCGCAGTCAACAACTAACTGTCGAATTTTTACGTAAATTTGGTATCTTGTTACCCTGTAGCCATTGCTCTGGCTGAGGCGGAGCAATATACACGGATTATAATCTGAATATGTTCAGGTGTCAAAGAACACATGAAAGTATTAATTTAAATAGAAAAAGAATAAAAATCAGATGCAATACCAAGATCAGTATTGAATATAGAGGATAAACTTGGTAAGTTTATTTTCACATATTCCACGGCTAGGTTGGAACGAGTTACTATGTTTCTCAGGATTCTAGGTTCCTACAGGTGCCCACAAATGGTCAATAATGAAGTAACGGTAGAGAATTGATTTATTTACTCTAACTCTCGATTTGTTCGCTTTTGTTTCGCACTGGGATTGGTTGTTGGAGTTCATTGTTGGTTGGAACAATAGCCTTGAGCTGTCCCAACAATTTCATCAGTCATTTAATTTATTTTTAATCATTTTTTCATAAATTCATTGGCATCTAAATTTTTTAAAAATGTCTGTTGAAGATGAGACGGGGGTAATAATGGAACCAACTCATCAATCCATTTGCTCTTGGAGGTTTATGGTCGATGATAGGCTCTTCGTTGGGGTCTCTCGTCACCGTGTCCTTGCCGCGACCCTGGGTGAAGCTAAAGGTGACGAAAAAGTTGAGAATTTAATTGTTCAAGGTCGATTTCTGGGAAAAATTGTTGGGTATTTGGGGTTAATCCTCTCTTCCACGTGTTTTGGCTTCTTGCCGGTGTTCAGTGCCACTGATATACATTAAATTTCAACAAAAAATTAAGGAAAATTATTGGAATCACGAGCCTACTGAAGTTCCACATTACCCACCATTCGTTCCGGCAAGAAGAACAAGGAGGTTAAGGTTCACGTCCACCGATTGAGGGCATTTATCGGTTTGATCACTTGTGTCTGAGATGATCAGCAGACTCAACTATCCAACGATTTCAAAGAAATTCAGATGGAGAGAAGGGAGTGCAAGAGGGAGACAGGGAACTACGCATTCCTGACCATTTCTTTCATGTTGATCAGCTGAGCAGTATGATCCCGATTATAAAGGGGGAGGGACATACTATTGATAAATTTATCCACACTCCAGGCCTGTATTTTGAATTTATTGGTAAATTGTTCTTGAGTAATCATGCCTGGACCGTTGCAGCGACGACTGATGTGACTCCTTGGTTACGAAGAGTGGATCAATTCGAGAGTCACTACATATTGACACAGGTTTTGTTTTCGAAAGCTGGAAAGTCAGGGGAAAACTTTCGGGCGATTCTGCGAGAGCGAATGAGTGACCACGTGGAGTTGAGAAGGACGGTTCACGGGATTCTTGGTATTGGTAAATCCGACAGAGATCGTCGAGGCTTGATTGACGGATTGGGCAGCGTGGCCAAGTCACTATTTGTCACAATGGACGCGTCTGATGGAAAAGAAATTCACGAACATCTCAACCGTCTCGAAGGAGAGCAAGGGGAAGGTGAGCGTATGACGTCACAAAAAACCAAATTAAAGTCATAAATTCTACACTCTTTCGACTCCAACACACGGAAGAGATGGTGCAGCGGAATGAGGAAATTCTGTTGAATGCGACAAAGCAGTTCTCAGAACGCATGGAGTCGAGATTCAACACGACCCTTGTCCGTGATGACATGGATAAGCACTTCATGGTCATTACAGCAGTACTCTACGGAGTTATAAAGGACGCTAAGAAAATCCTGCGTCTTTTAACAGACGACGAGAGATAGATCCTAAGGACAGGGATTCTCTCAGAAGAACATCTGGTAGACATCTTGAAAAAGGCTAAATTGCCAACGGGATTGAGCTTTCCCACAGAGATTGGAGTTGGCAATATGCATAAGCTGGAAAGAATTTCCACCGTCAGCAGACACACATTCGACACAAAAATCGTGACGCTGTTGGAGATACCGCTGGTCAGCTCACAGATTTACAGCGTGTACAAACCGCATGGCCTGCCAGTCAAAACCGTACAAGGTTACTTCTCGTACATTGAACCCGAGAACGAATTGTTAGTCATGCATTGCTCGGCGCAGCAGTTCATTCCGATGACATCAGAGCAATTGGGAAATTGTAAGAGGCTCGACGAACAGTACCTGTGCACGGAAATACTGCCTACGCAGGTAATACGTCCGTATAGCCCCTGCGAGGTGCACATGTACATTGACCCTGCAAAAAAAACCCAGAATAAAAGGAATAATAGTCATCCACCTGAGTTCCGACAATGCAGGGCTTTATGCAGCACCACACCCTGAGAAAATTACACTCAGATGTGGGCAGAAGGAGAATAGGAGCATCCTAGACGGGACTGGGATCCTCCAGATTGATAACCTTTGTGAGATAATCGCCGCAGATGTCACGATCAGAGGACGCAAATCATCAGGAGTGCGCCTCGATTTGCACATTCATCCGAAGATGAATTTGACGCGAAGCGAGAGCACGAGCAACTACCTGAGAAAGGGACAACTAACCCTTAAAGATGTCCACCTCCGTAGTGTAGTACGAAATTTCAAGGAGCTGCAGGGACTACAAGTAGAGCTGGGACAAGAACAAAAATGTCTGGAGGCGAATTCGACGTTTTACGGCATCCCAGAATTCCTTTCACATCCTGTATCAATAATCTCTAGTATAACGAGATTACTCCGTATCATTACATTATTGTCACTCTGCTGTTGGTGTCGATGAACTAGATCAGTACTCGGAGAATTGGCAGAGAGAACCGAAAAAATGCCTCATCCATGAAATAATAAAAATGTAAAAATGTACAAATTGATATTTTTGTTGTCAACAAAAGCGAGAAAATTCAAAGTATAGGAATTTTCTTCTCTGGCCGGGAGGAATGTTGTGATCCAGATTATTCGATGGCATAATTATTAAGAAATTACGTGTTTACTGATTCAGCATCGTATTACAACACGAGACCGTTTTGTAATACGAATGCACATGTGAATCGAGGCAAGTGTGCCACGGTTTTGGATAAAAATCGGGAATACACTGGCCTCGGGAATTCATTACCAATGTAGCTCATTATTGAATTCATTTTAATTCTTGTATCGAAATTAACCGTTAAACTTTGAGTTAGGAATAATGGAACTTTAGTGTCTTAATTTTACCGTACATTACACCTACTCAACGGTAAACCGGTGTCAATTTCAAATGTTATCACAAGAAGACACTAAGCAAGCGCAAGGACCTCTCGTTATTACTCAGAGATCTAAAAGTCAACAAAATCGCTGCCAAAGTCCCTGATAGTGACCTCTATGTAGACAACAAAAAGATTTCCGAAGAAGATGCACAAGCGTTGCTCAAGTCAACAACGAATGGACAAAGGTTAAGAGAGATCGAGGACCAGCTATCAAACACACCCTCAATCAATGCATCGAGCCACTCTCGACAGGGAGTGGAAGAGCTTCATACAACCAAGAAATCCAAAGAGGTAAGAGGCTCTCTTTAGAAATTCTTAGCGGGATCAAGTACTAGCCCATTGTCTCATCCTTCAAGTAAACCGAGTTCGCAGCCATTTCGTGAACAGAAAAATGAGAGGGAATTCTAGGTCCATCCGTTTGAGCTCCAGTTATCGTTCCCCTCCAACCTCTGCGGCAGCCGTGGCATTTTTGAGTGCTGAGGGTTACAAGAACTTTTTTTCTCTGGACCACGATATCATCAAGGATATACAGAAATACGAAATCTTCTGGGTTCTGGACACCCGGAAATGTTGTGAACTACTAGGAACGCCTCAATTTTTATCTAATTTTATATTCTATCATGTACCAGCGGCTAAAGTGGAGGGAACAACCGGAAGAGGTGGAAGTGGAATTCTATTATTTGTTATGAAAGAAGTTGGGGAATGGAGCCCTCAACTAATTATTAGGTCATCCCCTTCTGGTGTCACTTTTTTCTTTCCAGCTGGCATGGTATTGCGCCATATGAGGAAAAATTTTTTGACATCATAGTATTGCTCATTCAGTATAGCAGTGTCGTATACTTTTCGTTTTAATTACGCTGCAGTATTTACGATGGAGGAATTGAAAAAATTTGTAGTGGAGCAACGAATATTCCTGAAATTTTGTGCCCTATTAGCTTACTCTGGAGGAGTTGCGCACGGATTATTAGTAAAATATGTTGGCCGCAATGCATTAAATAAACGAACAATACAACGCTGGCTCAATGCCTATAAATGAGGTCGAACGTCCGCTGAAAATAAGGTGCGGGTCCCTCGACCAATGTCATCAAATAGATTAGAAGTGAGAGTTAGAATCGCAGAAGCTCTCCGTCAGTCACCTAGAGTGAGTGTCAACAATCTTTCCACCCAACTTGGTATTCCTCATTCGACTGTACATAAAGTCGAAGATTTAGGTCAGGTCAATCAATTGGTAACATGGATCCTTCACAGTTTAACTGACGATCAAAAAGAATTTCGATGTGAAGCTGCACGTAGCAGCTTGGCGTGGTATCGCTGTAAGAAAAATATACTTTCTAGACTCCTGTGTGTAGATGAGAGTTGGGCCGAATTTTATACCCCTCTTCAAAAACATCAGTCACGATCTTGGGTGGAACCAGGTACGTCAGCGTCAAGATTACAACGTGCAGAATTTCACGAACGGAAGATACTGTTGATAGTTGCAATGGATATAAGAGGGATCGCTTTTTGGACGACTTATGCAGAAAAAACTATGACATCTGAACGTTATAAGGCGTTTTTGGAGAGCAATATTCCCAAATGGGCACAATAGCATTAACGACAGACCACATAAAGCACGCATGGTTCGGCAGTTAATTGATAAAAAAGGTTGGGTAGAACTTTTCCACCCACCATATTCTCACGATATGAATCCGTGTGATTTCAATTGTTTTGGTCACGTGAAGAGGGAATTGTCAGGCACTCGTTACAACACCAAAGAGCAGTTAGATATTAAGTTCAAAAGGATTATTTCCATTTTGAATGAAAATGGGACTCTACATGGTGTTCGAGAATTGCCAGCAGTCTAGGAGCGCATCGTCAGTAATGGAGGAGATTACTGAATAATATTATGAAAGTATCATTGTATGTCGGTTATCGCTTGTTAAGATATAGAAAATAAAAAGGCTAAGGCGAAGATTATACCTCGCGAGGGTGATAAAAGTCATGAGGTTCATACCTCACCAGGATCATTCCTCTCGAGGGTCACACCTCGTAAAGGTCATACCGTATAATTCATTATTTATTGATCTCTATTGAATTTATCGCGTCATCATCTTTTGTCCTGACATTAACTTATTTCATTCAGCATTCTTAAAGGACAAAACTAATTCAGTTGTTTTTGGCATCTTTTTTGAACTCTTCAGAATAAAATAGTTTTTTTCAGATCCAACTGGGCTTTTCCGGGGCTCCAAATAATAAAGTGGAAAATCCAATAAAGCTCAATAGATAATGAGATTGACTTTCTCGCAATGGAGATGACTTATAACTCTGGTGTTTTGGAACGTTTGATCCTCGTAAAATTTACTCTTTATGAGGTATGAACTCATGTTTCGAGTTTCTTAAAATGCGGTTAATCGTATCACGTACTGTAAAATAATATTCTATGTTCCAAGTACTGAGATCCGCGTTCTCAACGAACAAAGTAAAGTTGAAATGTGCGGTTTATCTGTCAAGACACAATATACTATTTTTTATGATATTTATATGTCCAATGAAATCAAAAACCCTAGTGTATCCAATGGTTCTTAACTTACAAACTCAATGATCCTTCCGATTATTTCCCTGTTTGACACTCAAGAACAAGGATTGCTTTAGTTCCTGAATTATCTTTTTCACAGCCATAATTTCTTTTCATGCAACTAATTTTTCACTGTGGTACAAGAGGCGTAAAAACTCCAGAACAGAATTGCTTGCGAATGTCAAATTTCAATTTACAAATTTTTTTGAAGATACATTCTTTTTTCACACACCTGCACGGAAAGTTCGTACTTTCCTCCCGCTCATCAAAGAGCAAAATACGAACTTTCCTTTGCAGGCGTGTTAAAACATAGTATGGGCACCTTGGGCGGGAAACCATAACTTTTCGCCCTTGATGCACAATATACTATTGTTATGAATAAATAACAAACAAGCGTATTTCCAAAACGGTATATCGGGGGTGATTAGTGGACAAAAAATATTTGGAATATATAAACGTATCATCAGATGGTTTGGAGACGTTTTTTCACACAACTTTTTAGAAATTGAGAAATTTTGGTAATTAGGTGACTCTGTTATTAAGCTGCCGATATTTACGCATGAACATAATTGATCCTTATATATTTACTCGAAATTCATCACCCAAATATCTTTTTTCGAGCCATATTTATTAAATTAAAAAGCATCAAACTCCTTAGACTCCACTCTATTCGGTCTTTCTGTGACCTGTAACTTTTATCTTCCGTTCCTCTGTCTCTGACTAGGTGAACTCCTTCTTTTTACTTCGTGGCCTTTTACTCCCCTGACTTCTCTATTCGACTCTCAAATCGCCTCAAACGTCCATTTTCCCCAGCCCTATTTCAGCCTTTTCACAAATTGATTTAACAAAACCCGCCCTTTGAATTTATCCAATTTTGATGCTTTTATTCCATGTTTTTTTTCCTAGAAATGAAGAAAAATTTGCTAGTTTCGATCAAAATGCAAGTTAAAATTTTTTTTTTTAATTTAAAAGTTTTTGTCTTGCAACCATTTATTTTTCTCTTTGATGAAAGCGATACTCAAAACAGAGAAACAATGCAAAGAGTGTCAAACTTTGATCTTGATTTTTTTTGGAGATACGTTTTTCTGTTACCGAAAAGTAATAAACCAACGTATCTCCGGATGTGCGGCAGATATACGTGGCTCTTTTATTTAGGTGCTCATTACATATGTTTATCTGATTACCATTTCTCGAAGATACGTTGCTTTGTTCCGAATTAATCTTTATATGTTAGCAGTGTTAAAAATACCCGGATATTTGTAAATCTGAATTAAAAAGGAGACATGTTTTTTTGATCGTTATTTTACATCGCTTCGACCCGGTTAGGGTATACTGCGATGATGATCAAGACTTTAAACGGTTAGATCGCACCATTCTACCCGGCCGGGATTTGAACTCGGAACCTTTTGCATGTGACGTAACGAACTTACCCACTGCGCCAAGCCACCGGGATAACACACGTTTTTTTTTCACACAAATTTTCAGAAATTTTGAAATTTTAGTAGTTACGTGACTCTGTTACTAAGCTGCCGATATGTGAATTTCAAAAAACTGTTTACAGTACTGTGCAAAAGTTTAATGCTAAGTAAAAATGAATTTGAGAGTAGAAAAATTAAACACAAAAATATAAATTATCGACACTAGAATTTACTACTCTCAATTCAGCGCTTTGGTGCCAATGGAAATAGATGCAATTAAGTTCGACATTTGATTTTGTTGAATAACTTGCCATTTTTTTCTATAATTTTCTCCAGAGTTCGGATCTTTTGAAGTAATTTTCGAGTCGTATAGATTATTTCAGCTCTTCCCAAAGATGGTCAAGAGAATTCAAGCCCGGTGATTGGACCGCCCAGTCGACAATTCAATTCTTTTCTTTGAAGTAAGAAATTATTTTAGTAAAGCTGCTTTAGGAATCAGTTGCACAGCTAAATTAGCTATAGGCGTACTGGCCAGATTCTAGTCTTTGTGTTCCATATAACATAATGGTAGGGAAATGGAAACCAAGGGGTACAATCTCGCTAGTACGACTTTACGTATTGGAAATCTTTACCATGCAGCAAAATCAATCCTTGGGGCATGGTTTGCTTTATAAAGAGAAGCGTATATTCTAATAATATCGTCCTATACGCAGCCAAATCCATGATTCATTAAATTTCAATCAGCCGACTAACTCCGTCGGGGAAAATTCATACTCAAACCATGACATGGCCACCACAATCTTTCACTGAGAGTACTTTGAGAATCTTCATTTACCTGAGAGAAGTATTTATTTTTTCAAAATCGTATTTCTCCAATCCAATCACTCCCAGGCGAGCTTGAGAAATATTTATTTTTTCAAAATCGAATTTCTCCAATCCATTCACTCCCAAGCGAGCCTGATTAGGTTTCAATTACGACAATCAGGTTGCTCTAGAGGATGACTATTTTGAACATGATCTTGGATTAACTTCTCCAATGATTTTTCATTTTTCTTAAATTTATCATTTTCTACAGAGAAGAATTTAAATTAATTTCCTAATGTTTATAATTATTGAGAGAGTTCACTCAAGGTTTTAACTGCCATGATCATCTTCTAGAGCACCATAATTGTCATAATTGAAACCTAATGAGAACTGCCTAGGAATGACTCGAAGGAGAAATATGATATTGAAACAATGAATACTTCTCTCAAGAAAATGGATATTTGGTAAAAATATAATTTTTTTCAGTGTACTTGTCACCTAAATCCAAATCTTGTGCCAGTTGGTTGTTATCCGTACTTCCTACTATTATTTCTAAATTTGATTCCATTGGATAATAAAACTTTCGCTTGTCTCATTCACTGCAATGCCGTATTGTTTGCCTAGCTTATCTTCCTTTTCCTTTTGTTGAATCAACTTTTTTTTACGAGGTAAGTTGCAGTAGCGTGCCTCATCTCTGTCAGATGATGAGGCACTGTACCGCAAGTCACCTCAACATCTCTTTCGTCACGTCATTCACAATAAATGTCTATTAGCCTTCCAAGGATCGACCACGGATTTACGTTAGATAATTTTATCAACATCTTAGGTAGTTTTGCGAGGCCTACCCTATGTGACTTGAGGACCTTTTGTCTCACGTCGGTTATATTTCAAATGTAGGCTTTCCAAGAAAGTAGCGTCCCAATGAACGTTGAAGTTGGGACGACGTTAGAGTCAGCAGTCTCACGGTACTACATGAGTCCAGCTCTCCGAAAAAGAGCTGTTTGACTGTGTTGAGTACTGTCAATGATGACAACACGATTGTCTTAGAGGACAGCACTGTGAGACCGTCCAGATCATCGTCGCACTTGGTCCGATCTATCACAGAACCTAGAGTAAAAGTAATAATGTGGTGCACTGAACCCGATTGAAATAAACGTTGTCGTGTAGATGTAAAATTCCATCCTTATCAAATATACCACTATTTTACTTATTAAATCGGTGTGGTTTATCACTTAAGAATTTCCACCCTTATCCTAATGTAGAGCGAACTCCCCGTGAGCTCAACCGAAGCAGTTAGTCGCAGGCGAGGGTCAACTTGGCGACCCGAGGGTTCTGTCGGGAAGGATTTTTACTGAAATCGGTATTGAATATTTAGAGAGAGAAACCTCACACGTCACATTGGCGCCCAATGTGGGGTACTCAATGAAGGGATATATTGAGTACTTTTAAAATCCCACATTTAGTGAAAAAGTGAAAAAAATTCATGTGACATCATTAGGAATATTCAGTGAGACTTTTGAAAAAAAAAAATCAGTGGCAGTGTACGCGTTAAAAGTTCAACATAAAAATACTCAGTCAAGGCTTTGGCGAATTCCGGAGAATTTGAGGAGGAGAGGCAGAATTATGCAGATTTCCTCGATGTCCCTTTCGTTGAGAATCGCTAGCAGAGACAACCAGCAGAGGGTCGATAGCAGGGACAAGTAGCAGAGATCGGAATCAGGGACAACTACCAGAGATGGTACCGTAGGATGTACATTTGGGTGGTGTTGGCGATGATCGCGTCTGTGTAAGTGCTTAAAAATCTCAAAATTGCTCCTTCTTGCCCGAAGAATTCTTTGACCCGGCGTGGTGGTCACCGAGACTGTAGAGATGACCGAGACAGACCTTATCTCACAAATAACGAATTACAAAATATTAGACTCGACATGACGAACCCGAACGAACAAATTAAATCAGGGGGTATACACGCTACCACAGGAGCGGGCACGGGTCAAACAACTAGCGCAACTGCATCGATTCAGACGCAGACGGAACTCACGAACACATTCGCACAAGGGGGACCATTTGTGCCGCCAGGTACATCGGGAATGCCTTTCGGCCAAGTTGAGATAGAATTTCCCTCAGCTCTTGCCGTCCACCGGGAAATCACACTAGATTTTTCACACCAGATCCTCCCGCTCCTAGAACGGGAAGAGACAACACGGGAAATGATCTAGTAACGAAAGGAACGGCCACCCCTGTAAATGTGGTGGGAGAGCCAGCACAGGGAACCACGTGCAACACAGGATTCCCTCCATGGTATGGGTACGGAATGGGAAATTTCGTTCCTGCATATAATTCGCACGCGTCAAACCAAAATATGAAGAACGCGCTTAGGGCTCTCCCAAGGTTCGAAGTGAAAGATGACGTTAGAAGATTCATCAATTCACTACAGTATGTTCGAGAAACACTGGGGGGATATGACGAAAAGTTGTTCATTTACCAATGCTTGCCCAAATATGGTCCGTAGGCGAGAGCGGTGGTCGATGCCATTTTACCCACCATTTCCAGCATTGACGAGGTACTAGGGATAATCTTCGTCAAATTCTTGCGAAAATGTCCCGGTTGATCCAACAGGACGGAGAATCAGTCACCCAATATTCTGCTTGATTCAGGGCTCTCGAAATGCGGGCGCGCAGCCGACTCGAGCCGGATGTTAATAGCAATTTCGGGATTACGATGAGCGGAATCTCCCAAAATGCGCGGGAATCTTTTATTATCGGGCTGAGGAGGGAAATCAATGTCATGATGTTCTCGCAATCTCCTGCCACCTTTGACGAAGCTATAAGAATAGCCGTCTCGATTGATAAAAGGCTCCAGGAGATCGAGGAATCCGATCGCTTTCGCCAGGTAACAGGAAATAAGAAAGAGCTCCAGGGCCCGAACAAAATTCACGCGTTCGAAGCGGACGTTAACGATGATATCTATGAATTTAACATGAGGGAGTCTAACGTGAGTGCTACAATGTCAAGCCCAAGGGGAAATCAGGGGTAAAAACAGAGTCAACCCAATCGTGATAAGGGGGGAAATTCCGCTAAGCAAGAATACGGGAATAACAGAGATAGTCAGGCAAATCGGGGAAATAGATATCGCCAGAATCAGGGCAGAGGTGGATATTGGGGCCAGGGAAATTATAATCATAGATCAGGAGAAAGGGGTGATCCGACCAAATCACTTTGTTATCGGTGTCAAAAGGTCGGTCACTTCGTTCGTGAATGCACCGCCCCAACGCTAGTGTCGAGGGCACCGAGAGAGTAATCGGATGCGACGGCCGACGGACCACCCAGGTTTTCGCCACCGAGGGCGGCCAACTCTGCCAATGGGTCAACTAGTAATTTAAACCAGCTGAGAGTCCGGAGGAATCGCGCGACACCGGACACCAAGGCATGGGTGAGCCAGTCGGGCAAAAAAAAGACAATTTTCAAAATCGCCCATGTCAATTGCAAGGTATTAGATGTTCATCGATACCAGAGTCGACATTAATTTAGTGAGTTCCGATAAATTAAATCCGCGTATAAAAATCGATAACTCGGAGATAATTATCGTAACAGGGGTTACACCAGGGAAAATTAAAACTAGAGGACATGTGACACTTAACGTAGAGGGAGTAGAAGACAAATTTCATGTCATAGATCCCAACTTCCCCCTTGTACAAGATGGAAGAAGATTAATTGAAAAGCCATTTCTAAAAAGTGGAGCAGTCAAAATTGACTATGGGAGAGATTAGGGGACAAGGTACACACGTTTATAAATACGGAGTCGACACTGCTTCCGCCTAGAACGGTGAAATTAATCTACGTTAAGATCCACAAAATTAACTCCCAAGTCCGGTACATTCCACGCAAAGATATAAAGCCGGTGGTGTATTTCGGCGACCCATTGTGGAGCCGAGAGGGAGAGTAGCGTATATGTACGCGTGTACCACCCTCGAGACCGAGGAAAAATTTAAAGTCCCACTAATTGAGCTCGAAGAAATCGAGAGTGTCGCGACGGAAAAAGAAATCAAAGCGTTCGGAAGGTCGATGGAAGATGCTAACGCGAAGGAGCGATTAGAGAGGGCCAAAAAGTTTCTCGAATGCCTGAGGTTGGAAGGTCTAAAGGAGGAGGAACAAGAAGAAGCCATGGATCATGTCCGGTATAACCGATGGGTATATAGGTTAGATGGGTGGAACAAATTGAAATTGAAGGACGATGACCCCATATATGTTAAGCAGTTCCGATTACCCTTCTACAACAGAGACAAGGCTGACGAGCAGATAGATACAATGCTCGATGACGGCATTGTCGAGCCCTCTAACTCAATCTATAAAGCCCCAGCCTGGATGGTACCAAAGAAGCCCGGGCCCGACGGAGAAAAGCGTTGGTGTCTGAGTTCCTGGGAACCTCGGTTATGCTAACCTTGAGATGGCGATGTTTGCGTATAATGCTAGCATACATGAGAGCACGGGTTATATGCCTCAGGAGCTAGTTTTCGGGGTAAAACCACGGATATCATCAGTAAGATCGCTAGAGGGGATAGGGGTTAAGCCCTATAGCTCGTTTGTCCAAGAACTGAACGCTGGAATGAGAAGGGTGCGCGATAAAGCCGAGTAAACTTGATCAACTCAAAAGAGAAGTCAAAAAAATATTACGACCAGAAGATTAGAAAAATGATATCAAACACGGTAGGAGACTATGTTTGGCTCCAGAAAGAGCCAAAGACCGGAAAAAGGGACGACGACTGGACGAGACCATACAGGATTTTCGAAATGATGGAAAACAAAAATGTGAGGATACAGGCGGGTAGAGCACCGAGTGGTACACCGGGATAAACTGAAAAGAGCCCGAATCCGTGAGGCGGGACGTCCGCCAGAAAATCAGGATGAACCCTCGAGTAGCCGCACCCTTCCACCGAACGTAACTTGTAGCATGTTAAGCGCAGTGCCGTCGCATGTATTTTGAGGAAATTTTCATTTATTTTTCATCAATGGGGCTGAGCTCATAGTACGACCATTGGAGAGTCAATAAGGAAAATTTTTTTTTTCCCTCTAAAGTATAATTGTTTTAGATTTATGTAAAAAATATATATATAAAAAAAAGAAATACAAAATAGTATATTTCGATACAAGTGCGACGGGGTGGTAACGAGTGTGAAGTTGGCTGCCAATCACACGAGCTAAAACACCCCGTCGCACGTGTATCCGAACTATATTTTTTGTTAGTGATGTTACGTTCAGCGAGTGCCGAACTGTGCCAGTTTTCGTTTACGAGTAAACAAAAGACATTTCGTTTACAAGTTTCGACTTTTCGTTTACTAGTAAACGAAAAGGCACTTTTTGACACGGGCTGAACGTAGCAGCAGTGAAAAAAAATAATTTTATGCCACTCATGCCTGAAACCGGCTGGATTACACACTCGACGCTTCGCATCTCGTGTCTAATTCAGCCGGTTTCAGGCTTCGTGACATAAAATTTTATTCAGTACTTGTTGGGAAATTTCGTCCTTAACGTGTGTGGTTACATCACTCGCCTTCGGCTCATGCTGTAAACCCCACACACGTTAAAGACTATATTGCTCCACATGTGCTGAAATATACTATATATTAAAAATACAATACGTATAATATAAAAAAAATGATAAAGAATGCCACCAGAATGCCCAGCCGACGAAAGTCACTCACTCTGAAAAAAAAAGAGATCGTTAATAAAACAAACATGAAGAAGAAAAAATATATATATAATAAATAGCAACATAACACAAAACTAGGACAATGGATGAACGCAAACATCTCTGCTGGATGCAGCGGAAGAAGACTAGCTGAAGCGGAGACGGACAAACCGGGGCTTCCGAGCGGAGACCGTAGTTTCAAAAAATCCCACCTTAGCAGCACCACGCCAACGGGAAAATCTGCGATAGCCCCTACGAGGCATACACGCCCATGGGGTCACGGCCAACACGAAGGGAAGAGGTGAGGAAAATCGACGCAGTACACCTGACCTCCAGGCGAGCCCATCCCTTCTAGCACGGGTTACTGCTCGATTCAAACATGGGTCAAAAACCATGGC